>NC_049995.1:1135372-1147822 GCF_000003815.2 Branchiostoma floridae | reverse complement strand
CTTCGCACTCCTTTAGCTCGTAATTATGACACCATATATACCGAGGAACAGGTGGGTCATTAACCCTATTATCATATAGCCTACCCACACTGACCCATTTAAGAGTAGATTAGAGTAGAGTAGAGTTTCCAGTTGAGTAGGAGCGACAAGTTCTTTTCTAAAACATACATCTTTTATTCAGTACATACATTTGAACAGTGAATTTGAACAACATAAAACTTGTACGTGAAATGTATTTCTGTTCCAAGGCTTAAAATAAGAACAAAGTCGCTTCATTATGTTACAAACTGTTGCACGCTCCGTATTTCTCCACTGGCCCATTCTCCAGTTTGTCGAGTTCGTTCGTATCAGGCGCTAAATCTCTGCCGGCTTTCCTGACGTATTCCGGGATCCCTGTGCTTCACAGCTCTTGAGAATCTCGTTCACTTCGAACCCAGACACGACTTCTCCGAAGAAAGGTAGCATTTTGGTCCTCCAGCGCCATGACCGCTACTCAATGGCGGACCGTGGTGTTATTGTCGTCTGAACTTGAATGGGCGGGGGTGCAAATAATTTTATTTTCCATTTGCAGTTTAAATTGGACATGACTTGAAATAGATTTTATTGTCTTAAATATTATAGGTAATTCAATGTTGTTTTAAGACAGCAAATGTTTTCTTTGAACAAAGAAACACGCACTGCCGATGTTAATAGAGGGAGCCATCCCCCCTGCCATGCCTGTACTTATTCCCCTATCTTGGAAGATGGACGATTCCTGGATATCTCATTCTGATTGGCCAGCGTCCTGTTTGTCTGTCCTCCTGATTGGTTTAAACTTTCAAAAGTTTTATCACATATGTGATAATCAAAAATTTAATGCACGGCTGTTACGGCGTCATAACCAGCATGAAATGGGGCCTTCTGATTGGCCCACGTCCCCTGGCTATATGATAATTTGTAATAATTGTGATTTATAATCTAAAAGCCATGACAGCATTTACAGATGGACCCTAACTTTTTGGTAGAGTCAAAATACAGTCACATCAAGATATCTTTTTGCATATTTCCACAAGTCCTTGGTAACACGAACGCTAAACGGAAGGCATCTACCTGAAGCAGAGCCCGCCTTACGTGCAATTTCATACGAGTTCGTATGGAGGCGGTACTTACCACCGGATCCCAAAAGATTGCCCACGTTTTGGCACGTAGACGGCACGGATTCGCAAGTACGGCGGGTTGTGCCCTTAGCTTGAGCGGGTCGTACGACGTGGAAGAAGGTTCCCAGATCTACCTACAGATGACCTGCAAACGGGGCAGGATCAACGGGGTGGGGGAGGGGCACTTCAGCACGCTGTCTGTACTCTGGATCATGCCGTAGACTGTTACGTTGTCGTTGTTGCTATATCAAACTTAACAATAACAAACTGTGTTTGAATAATGTATACATAGATTAATAAATGAACAAAAATCGTTATTACGTACACCTTGTCACACAGGACTAACTGCAATTCACAGCAAAGTTGATAAATACAAAGTACGTTTATTAAATAACTTGAAATGCTTCAGGCTTTTCTCTTTACAGTAATCAAATAAAGAAATAGAAGAATAACAAAGAATGGTGTTTTGTGATGCTTGTGTTGCTGCGATGAAAATATTTTTGAAATTAAAAGAGGGTGCCATTTGATATCGAATCAAATAGTGTTAGAAGAAGATAAAAAAAAAACCTATGGTTTTAATTGATAACCCACATATTGGATTTGTGCCTCCTTAGTTGTTTTTGAATGGTGGTTGACTGTTAACTGAGAAGTGTGCAATGTCATGTGACGAAGATTGACATCGTTTGCTACTTCTTTATACATTCGGACGTCCAGGGTCAGCTAAGCATACACGTTAGTAATTTGACCCCTTTTATTTAGCTCATATTACTCATGTTCTATTTTTTAATCGAACTGTTGTTTCCATTTACAATATATATACAGGTAGTTTTTTTTTCTTATAACACTAGCCGCCAGATATCATATCCAATGCAGTAAAGGATGGTTGGATTTTCATCTAACGCAACAGCTGTTTGATAATTTTTTCGCTAGAAATAGCTCAACATCTGCTTGGAGATAATTTGCCCAAAAGACTGGGTGATATTGGTGGACTGGTCCACAATATCGAACAGATAGGGCTGTTTTTAAAATTGTTTCATTACATGTAAAAACAAATACCGTGAACAAAATTATTACGCAACAACAAGCAGACAATATATACCAAACTACATAATGAATACAGCTAATAGGTCACACAAAAACAGCCGCAAAAAGTTTTAACATCCTCCAACTGCAATATTTTTCGCTATCCACTAATTTTCAAAATGGTTGGGGCATCGAGAGATGGCACATTCCACAACAAGAAAAACCTGTTCCCTCTTAGTACCTGTACATCGACGAGGCAGCTGTTTCGAGTCGTGTCGTCCTCTTCCTCGAGGCGTATTTGTCATTTCAGAGCATCCAAATATAGTCGAAACTACTCTTTTCAGCGACACCGATTTCTTTTACTTTAAAGCGCTTGCCAATAAGAAACAGGAATCTTGTTTCACAAGGGACTTCAGTGCAGGGAATCGACAAGATGAGACAACTCCCTCTGACTGCGTGTCTGTTGGCTTTCCTGGTGGCGACCTCGGCTCAGGTAGGTTAAGTTATTTTAATGTTCGGTAGGGCGCAGTCACATATAGGTCGTGTGATCGTCGTACGATCCGAAACATTATTTTGTGTACCAAGACAGTTGAACTATCCAGAAGACGATGGTTTTTGTCCTCCGAAATGACCGAAGTTAGCGACCGAGTTAGGTCGTGCGATCCGTTGGCTCGAACCGATAAAAAAACTTTTTAGTAGCGACAGTCTTTTGGTGTCCAGCGGAGGTGAAATAAATGGCGCCCATATGATTAAGAACACACATATCTAAACATGAACGCATTTCAGTAAAATCTAGTTGTTACGATTTATTTTGAAATACTTAAAAAGCGAACTACCATCATGCTGTCGCGGACCATTGCTGTATGTTGAGCTTTGTTCAGACAAAGTTTGAGCATTTGATGTTTAAGCATCGGAAAGGAAAAATTGTATCTTTAAAAAATGAATTGCGTATGGAGTTATTTTTAATATTCACGGCTGTGGAAATGAAAACTTGAAATAATAGACGAAATGAAATGACTTTTTGTCCAGACAGATAAATTACATATTGGGTCTTAACATTTTTGGGACCGGTATAATAATGGAATGCAGAAAGACATGTTTGCCCCGTGCAATTATACGGGTGAGTGCATTCTGTGAAACGATGTGATCATCTAGTAGTCTACTGATGTCAGATACAAGTCTTCTGCTCTGACCTAGTTACCATCATTATACATTTAGGCCACAGCATGTAAATTCTATAGATAACATCAGCCCGCATTAATTTTTGCCTTATTTGAAAATTAAAAAAAGGAACATTAACATGCCGCAAATTGACAAATATGTCGTAAACGTCTTGTAATTGCTTGTGTTTGATGGCATGTGTCTATAAGGTGTTTAATCGCATATGAATATCCAGTAAAGGTGCTACCCGTGATAGGATAACTTTTTACCTCCATGAAATGTCATGGAGGTTATATTTTACCCTGTGTTTGTCTGTGTGTCTGTGTGTCTGTCTGTCTGTGTGTAAACAAGATAACTCAAGAACGGCTAGACGGATTGGTTTCATACTTGGTGTGTTGGTGGGGTGTGATGAAAGCTGGAAATGATTAGATTTTGGGCCCCCTAGCGGCTCCCCTTGGTACTGCAACGCAACTTCCGGTTTTGCCATCTCGGTGTTCTGAACATGCTATGGTCACGATTTTTGAGTATTAGATAGCTCTTGTGCTCAGGAAGAAATGACATAAGTTTGGGCTCCCTAGCGTCTAGTTTTGGGATAGCAGGGGCATTTTTGTCAAAAACTTCTGAAGAGGATAACTCAAGAAGGGAACAGAGGGTTTTCATGATTTTTGGTATGTAGGTACCTTAGACAACGTTGTACAAGATAAGATACTAATTATGCAAAATAGGAGTACATTTGCATAATAAATGAGAATATTCTATCATAGCAGTTTTTTCAATGTATCTCTTGTTCCCAACATGCTATGGTCTTGACATTTAGGCGGTAGATAGCTTTTTGTGTCATGACGAAGTGGAGTAAGTTTCAGCCCCCTAACATTTAATTTGGGAACTGCAGGGGCGTTTTTGTCAAGACATTCCAAAGTGGATAACTGCAGAAAGGATTGACAGATTGGCATCATATTAGGCATGCGGGTACCTTAGACAAAGATGTTCATAATAATATACATGTTATGCAAATGAGGACTTAATTTGCATAATTAATGAGGAAATTGTATAATTCCATTGTTTTCAATACCTGGACTTCAATAAATGTAACACATGTTAATTATGATAGGTGGAGTATAAGCAGATACCAAATATGGTAATGAGGAGCTTATTTGCATAATTTATGTAAAAATTGCAAAACCGCTTTATGATTAATAATGGGAAGTTTATAATTGTGACATGGGTACGTTAGTCAATTATGAACAACACCATGCATAAATTATGTCTGTGTGTTAGTCAATTTCATTAAATTTAGGAAAGCTCTAAATTTTCATGGAGGTATGAGGTCGCCGAACTCTAGTTTTAGAATTTTTTTCTAGTTAATTGACAGTCTGTGCTCTGTCACATATGAATATCTAGTATAGTTGCGACAAGCTTTTTTTCCGGATTTGTTCTAGTACTTGACAGTCTGTGTTCAATCAAACAATATATATATCCAGTATAGTTGCTGCCTGTGGTGGTATGACAAACTCTTCTCTGCATTTTTTCTAGTTAAAAAAAAACAGTCTGTGTACTATTGCATCTGAGTATTCAGTATAATTGCTACCCGTGCTGGTATGGCGAGCCCAAGGATAGTTGAATGGTGACAGTCTAACATGCTCAATCCCAATTGAATACCCAATGTAGCATCTACAAATGATGGTAGCACCAACTCTTTCTACAATCGTTCTAGACTTCTAGGTATTTGAGATGAACACAACTACAAGGACAGGTAATGATGTTGAATACAGGAATAAAAGATCTGTTGTGATATCATGTTTTGTTACCTCGATTATTGTTTTGTAAGGTTTATGATATCAAGATTTGATAATGTAGAAATCTTGTTCTTGTTTTTTGCCGGCCTTGTTTTTTTCCTCGCCATCTCACTAAATTTGGAGTCTCTGAAGTATGTCATCCATAAAATTTACTTGCTGTGGCCTTATCTACAAACCCTGGCCCAACGTAAAGCGTTTTGTAGTGTCCTCATTGATACATGTACACGTAATACAGTTGTAGGATCCTCACACTTACTATTACGTTTAACCAGGGCAGGCGAAGTTCACCATTACATATTTCTTTATACGGATCTCCTTCGATTTGAGATGTAAGCTTTTACAACGTCTAATTTCAAATTTCGTTGATTGTCATGTGTCATGTCATGTAGTTTTAAGCAGTTATTACGGTAATCAACAATTATAGACACCGTTATTACCAATTTACTGAATCTTAGGTTTACATGCTTACAAATGCTCATTTTGTCCTAGTTCTATCAAGATGTTGAAATCTACAACACTTACTACGCTTTAAATAATTGAACTTCAGACGGGTATTTGGATTTCAATATATCTTCCTCACTTCACCCAGTTGTAAAAACTGGTACCTTACTTTGGCCAGGGAGCTTCCTCTACCTCCTGTCTGTACTATGTATGTGGCACTGTTAGAATAAGTTGGTAGCTTGACTGCATCGCCACATTGTCTTCATTCGTCACAAAGAATAAAGAATATATAAAATTTACAACATAAACGCCACTAAATCGTCAAGAGGGAGGTAAAATGTAGAGTTATGATGTCCTCTGGAACAATTTGTGTAGACAACAAGAGGAATGTAGTCCTCATAAGTTTGTATCGTCGATAAGGATCGGCAAATTTACATACAGGAAGCCTTCGGCGACATGTTAATTATCCGGGGTTCCTTTTGTTATCGAAGTAGCAAAACCATAGGGCTCGAGAGGGCTCCGTGTTATTTTTCTTTCGTAGCAAAGAAAGCCGAGAGAGAATTTCCATGTTCTATAAGGCATAGGTATTGAGTGTCCCCCAATGTCGAAATTAAAGTAATTCATGTCAATCTTCACCTAGATAACTCCAGGGAACAACACTGCCTTCTACCCGTACGGACCCGGCACTGCAGACAATGAGGGCGCTTCAGGACAGCAGAGGCTCAGCACCCCATTCCCATTCTTTGGAAACACCTACGCTTCTCTTTACGTAAGTCTCTTCAGTCATATTCGCTAGATAAAGACACAACTTTCATCGGTTTTTTCAAGGTACTTGTTTGTTCCTGTTCGTTATTACTGCAATGAAAAAAGTCGTGTATATATTCATCAGGTTTTTAAGTCACTGGATACATAACGTTTTACATAGCTGAGTGTTTTAAGGAAGACTTAAGTTTCATTTACCGTATTTGGCTTCCTTTAGTGCTGGCACTGTTATGTACTACAGAGCTGGTTCTGTTCGTGGTGCATGTAGGTGTCGCTGCTAAGAGATATTGTCCAAAACTTTAAGCATTTATAAATGTACAAAAATGGGCAATAATGCAAAAGCACGAAGGCATCTAGCTTTGTTTACAGTGAGATACAATTATCAAAATGCCCGTTGTAGTTGAATACTCCACAGATTCCTTTGGGGCCAAATCGACCATTGTGTAGAGTATGGCAAAAACAATATGTCACATCACAGACAATCCCTACCTGGAGCTGGTCCGCTGGACAGGAACCGGACCCGTACCGTACCTGTACCGTACCTGAACCGGACCTGAACCGGTAGCCATCTCTTATATCACAGATGGTCTTGTATTCTTACGCTAGAAGCGCTTCTATGATAGAAACACATCCGGGATAGGTTTGCATCCCAGCTTCTATCCCAAACGCATTCATGGGATGGAATACATTTGGGATTAGGGGTGGGCACCAGTACACCGGTACAAAACCGGTTTTTCTTATTGGACCGGTAAGGAAAAACAGGACCTGAAAAAAATCGGTGAGCCGGATGTCGGATCTATTGGGAATTGAACAGCTTATATGATCAAGTATTCACACGTTTTAGGGCTTACTGGTCGAGGAAAATAGCAAGAGCAAAGTAGAGTAGAGTCTACGGTCATTTCTAACAAGTTTTACAATCAATCGTACTAAGGCAGTAAGCCTTGCCTCCACTAAACATATTTCTTTGAAGCGAAATGGACCATTGTTTAGAGTATTGTCTATTCACAAGTTCTCACATACTAGTACTGAATCAGGTCCAAGTACAGGTACAGGTTCAGGTCCGAGCCTGGACCTGAATATTTGAACCTGAACCGGACCTAGACCTGAATTTTCTCTACCGGTACCCACCCCTATTTGGGATAGATCACCTTCCCTACTGTTGGTAGTAGGTAATCGCCACAATCGGCTGGTAAGGGCTGGTCAGCACTAACGCAGTGAAATTAACGGAACGAAGTACACATGACTTTATATATATATGTTTAGATGTACCCAATTGACATAACACAAACGGTAAGCCTGGCATGAAAGGGTGATGTGTATAAATGACCGTCAAGGGTAGATGTCTGCAATGATGTATTTTCCACAGAAACCAATGAATTAGAAATGCAATTGTTTTCAGACGGATGCAATCCTTACATTAATTCAGTCAGTGATCAATTAGGATCAGTATGATAAAATAAAGTTGAGATTTCCTTTATTTGAGCTAAATCTTCTGTGTTATTCACAGGTGAATACCAATGGCGCCATCTCCTTTGGAGGCGCGGTAACAGGCTTCACATCAGCTGCGTTTCCAGTGACCGACAACAGGGTCATCGCCGCTTTCTTCACTGACATCCAGACAGACCACACCGGTCACATCTACCACCGGGAAACTGTCGATGCTGATGTGTTGGCTAGAGCAACCATAGATGTCAGGACAGCCTTTCCCGCCGATAATGGAAGCTTCGTGGCGACCTGGACCTACATCGCAACCTGGCATGAAGTTGGAATGAAGGGGGCGATGGGACATGGTCTTAACCTGGTAAGTACAATGAGGTGCTACCTGGGTTCAATATAGAAGACTCAAAGGGTCATTGATGTTGGGTAGAAGACCCTGTAAGTAACTTTTTTTCACTTCATTTCGTGTATGACAGTTGGGGAGGGTATACATATGTGTGTTTAAAAAGTCAGACAGAAAACGATACGATATTTCACTCCATCCTTCGGTATACCCCATGGGGAGATAGCGGCGTCTATCCAATTTGATTCCGACTTAAAATAAACCAGGGGCTCGGTTGTATTCAAATTTATGTCGGGAGTCACAGGGTATTTCAAGAGGCTACGTAGAGTCACGCCCGAAAGTGCCCCAGAACAGACATCCAAGTGCCCAATCGGAACCGAGGCCTTAGGATGAGTCGTGAGATTTTGTCTTTTACTTAATGCAGCTACCGTAAAACATTCCGCTCACTGTTTTGCGTTTTTCTGCACTTAACCTACGTTGGATCGTGTGGCAGAACGGCAGGGTGTTGGGCCCACAACTCCGAGATCCTGGGTTCGAATTCGTGGATATGCTTCCGGTGTTGAGCTCGAGCCTTAGGGGAACGGGCTTTACACACCTTTCCTCACTTAACCCAGGTGCAACAGAGTACCTATAGCTAGCTTCTGTAAGGGCCGTCCTTATGAAAAATGGAGGCCCCGTCCTTGATGAGAGTCACCCCTAGTAGACGTTTAAGAACACACCACGAAAAAAGCAGGGGTCCTTCCCTGTGTGTCTGGGTCACATCTTACAGTCATTTGCTTCAAATCTTTCTTCATTCAATTTTACATGTAGCAAAGCAAACTAAAATTGTAAACGAAAAACAGAAATAAAAGACGCGTAGAACAAGAAAAAAACTCCAGGAAACAAATAGCTTTATTTTCCCCTTATTTTATATTTTCATAACTATTCCAGACAATGAGAAATCAATCCTAGTATTAAAATCAAAGAATCCACATATTATAGAAGAAGTGGGTAAATTCGTCCTTTACTACCTAAAAAGAAAAAGCCAAACCCAACAAAACTATAATGTACACTTAAGTAGCACAACAAAGTCATAGAATGTACTTCTTAACATCTTTGTACTTTCTTTATCATACGTGTTGTTTGTATACCTTTAATTAGCCCTCGGGAGCGAACTTGCAATAATCATATGCATTTTCCCATGCATTTTCTTTGTGCTATCTTCTGTTCCGGTGTATAGAAAAAAGTAGATATATAAGTTCAGTTCAGTTCATCCTCGGAGTTGTGACACCATCGTCTCCACATGTTCCTATACAGAATGATCTCACCGAGCTCGCCGGCCTGTAAAGCCGTGTTCTCGAGCAATAGCTTCCCGAGTGTGGCTTCCTGATTGCTTACAATGTTTAAAGGCATATACCTTACCTACTCCTCCAGCGAAACACGTTCCAACTGGTGCTGGTTACGGATGGCTGCAAGTCCTTCGTCCTGTTTAACTATGACCAGATCCAGTTCCTACAAGGGGGCAGCAGCGGTGGAGATAGGACTACTGGTGCAGGGCCGAGCCCAGCACAGGTAGGGGTTTCAGATCTACTTGCACAGATCACTCTTCACAAATGTCACGGGCATTCTTAAGTAGAGGACGATATATGCTGCCGGCCTGGATGTAGAAATATGATGCAAAACAAGAGCACAAGATCACATTTCCTAGCCATCCCATCACACCACTTCATACAACACACTGATCCAAAACGGCGCCGTCCTTCCCGTCATACATCGCAAAACACAATGGCGGCGCCCATACATTACAATAAATACAGAACAGGTTCTGCTATCGCAAACCTGTAATTACGTTATTCTCTAAGTACATGTACATGTATATATATATATATCTTAACCCTCAAACACCCGAGTAGGGTCCATTGATAATACACTCAATTATTGCGTATCGAAAAAAAACAATGCCCGTGATTTATGATATTAGCGAAGGAATGTCAGCCTATTTTTCTATAAATGTGGTGACCAGTAGGAAACTTTATAGTTCGCGAAGAAACGTTTTTGCTGGAACAGCGAACACTGCTTCATGACAATAATGGTGATGCTTCGTGGTGATTTTGCGCACTTGTAAGCCTCCACAATGTTCGCTTATACCAATTTGCAAAGGCAGTTTTTTTTAGTCTAAAATGCTATAATTTAGTATAAAGGGTCCCTATCTGGACATCCCTGCAATGACCCGATCTGGTCATTGCAGCGGTGTTAAACAATATGCGCCAAAAAGTAGTTACTCAAGCAACTGGATATGGTTTTGGATTAAACAATATGGTAAATATACTATAGATAATCTTTAAGTTATTTTAATGACCTGACTTATCTTATGTTCAAAGGTTGGGATCAACGGGGGAGATGGAACCCACTACACGATCCATCCGTACTCCAGAACCACCAACCTGTACAACCTGCCGACATGGGCTGACCCGGCCGTGGCAGGGCCTGCTGGACGCTGGTACCGGAGGACTGACCAGGCTCTTATCGGCAACACCCCAGCTTTAGGTACAGTCTTCTGTTCTTCATTGTTGAAAACGTATTACAGTCGGACTATGTGTTTCTGTGTGTGTGTGTGTGTGTGTGGGGGGGGGGGGGGTATGTGGGTATTTATGTGGGTATGTGATATGCGTGTATTTTGTATAGCATGGACATGACAATATTTAATACATGTTCATATTAAAGACTTCTGCTTTAATGATAGAAGAACTCTCCATCTTCACTTTTTTTAAGAAGAGGAATGAAGTATGTAGAAATGTAGGCATAAGTAGAACATATAATAGCTTACCTATCAGTCTCTTTGTATGCGACACAATGCATTATAGCCCCAATGCGGTATGAATATTTAGTAAACTTAATTGTCATTGTCATTGCCATTGTCAGTTGTTTTCTTGAATTTGCTTGCTTTTCATGTAGACCTTAATGGAATTAAAAGTTTGATTCAAAATCTACTGACCCTACTACTAGCTGAAAAAAAAAATGCTACCTGCTAACAATTTACCAAAAGCTAAATGTACATAAATTCATAGCTCATCTAAATCCACAACCTTGTATAGATTTCTCTCTCTGAATTAAATGTTAACATTGTCCTTATAGTCTGCCCACGCAACAGATACTTCAGGAGGCGCGGTGACAAGTGCCTGCAGTTCTTCCACACTGGAAGAACCTACTCTTATCCTGAAGCAAAGGCAGTCTGCGCTGACGAGGGGGCGGAACTCTTCATCATCCGCAGTCAGGCTGACACCGAGTGGTTAACTGGGTTGCTGGAGCGCTGGAATAGGTACGGAAACAAGAAAGCTTTTTAAAAAAGCTGGCCGGTGCGTATTTTGGGAAAAAGCCTGAATGTTAAACAAAATCGCATAAAAAGAAGGCAGTGAAACATCTTGAATTAATCTATTTGTAGCAAAAGACAAATATGGGATCTATTGAACAAAGAAAATAATACTTCGTTGTAAGTGAACCCAAGATTTCAAAATGTCTGTGATTTAAACGCAGCAACTTAGACCGCCCGGCCACGCTGACTCGGTTGCGTGAAGATCGTTTAAAGGAGCGTTTACAAGGGTTACGTTAGACGATTCGTGGATCCATGCAAACCAAACGAACCATTGCACAAACCGCTTCTATCGTTTCAAAAATCTATCCTCCTCTCGTGCCAGGCTCACAACTTGTATATGTCCAGCAACTACCCAGGCGTACCAGGCCCGCGTTTCGTCCTTGTCGCTGGGTTGGAGTTGACCAATCGTCAGTCTCTCAGATAATCAACATCCTGTGGTAAAGAGGAAAGCTACCAGCCAATCACCTTGCTTCCTGACTGTAGGTACTTATATTACAGTACTTAAGTTTCAATATCTCTCAGGCACCTTCGTCAGAGCTTCTAACTGGAGTTTTGCTTTTCACCGCTGTATGTAGCCGATGTAGGTTGCACTTTTGCGGTGGGAAAACAATCCCAAAAGTGGCTAAGCTTGTATCCCCCCTCGGTTGACTTTCCCACCGCACAAGCGCCACCTACATCGGCTACATATAGCCGTGACAAGCAGAACTCCAGTTAGAAGCTCTAACGAAGGTGTCTGAGAGACATCGAAACGTAAGCAATGTAAGTACCTGCTGGTTGTGTAAAAAGAATTCTCCTATATCCTATATTCTACCAACCTGATGAAACTAGAGTGTGATTGACTGTTGGTGACGGCTGGGCAGCGCTCATATTGAAGGAACAGGACCAGGGGTGCCTAAGCATTTGCACGAACCCTATGAAATTCGTACGAATATTATGTGATACACACGAATCACTATGCGAAAACGCACGAATATTATGAAAAAAGCACGAATCACTATG
>NC_049995.1:1125142-1135214 GCF_000003815.2 Branchiostoma floridae | reverse complement strand
CGACTGAAAATACGATGTAACACGCCGAAATGAAGCTAAACAGTAGCTCACAGGCTATCAAATACATCTTTGCGACGGTAAATGTCCATTCCATGCCTTGAAATATAAATATCTCGGGTAGAAACGCTCAAAATCATGCCACCTCCCGGCCGCCGTTTTTGCATAAGGATCGTGCGAATCACATAAGGCTCGTGTGTGTCACATAGTGATTCGTGCGAATTTCATAAAATTCGTACGATTTCGCATAGTGATTCGTGCGAATTTCATAATATTCGTGCGTTTTCGCATAGTGATTCGTGTGTATCACATAATATTCGTACGAATTTCATAGGGTTCGTGCAAATGCTTAGGCACCCCTGAGGACTGGCCGCAGGCAGATGCAATAGCGCCGTTGTCTGACATGCATACCTGGGGGACAGACTCTATGTAGAGCTGCCGGAAGTCGTCACTGAGACATTTATACGGGACTTGTCTTTAGCTTGTCGGTTACCCTCTATATTTTTTTTTTTCATGATACGTAACGATTTCTTATAGTTACTGTGTTAGCTTGATGTCTTTTCCTTTCATCTTAGGCGTACGGGGAAGCTGCGTGATGTGTGGATCGGCCTGACGGATGAAGACACTGAAGGCACGTTCGTGTGGGAGGACGGCACACCCTTCAATGTAACCGGCTACGCACCCTGGGCTGAAGGTGTCAACGAGCATAACAACGAGTAAGAAACAGTTGACGACAGTTAATCCAAATTTTCTTCGAGCAATGACTGTTTTAATAGGTAAACAAACTACATACCAAATTTTCTATGTCTGACAGCACATCTTGATCACAGAGAATGACCTAGTCTCTATCTCGCGAGAGAACAAGAGATTAGAGGTCAGTCTTGCGTAGATTATCTCCCCCTCCCCCCGCCTCCTTGCGGAGAAGGGGTAGGTAGGACTTGGGCAGCTCCCAACCCTCATTTCGTTCGAAGAAAATTTGGATTAACTGCATTCATACGTGACTGATGAACCTCTTCAACGACAGTTAACCACACAATACAAATAGGGATTGCCACCATACCACCCCCCTCCCATGCACAATTTTACCCTGACAAGTCAAAATGGGATATGAACAAAGCGAAATTGACCCGAAGAAGGGAACAGATTAGTGATTACCCAGCCTGGTGCCTTTCTTTCTACAACATTTAAACTCAATAGACTCCTGTAACCATAATCGTCGCTTTGTTCCGAAATGGCGGACGTCTCCCATCGTTCATTTCGCACCGCTTCGGGGGAATAAGTCAATTTACTCAAATAATATGTTATATGTGTTTAAACAGTAGCCATAGAATTTCGTAGCAACGATTTTGTTTATTTCATTATAGAGTCCCTGTCATATGCTCTTCAGAAAATGTTGGCTCAATTAACCATCATAGAGAAATAACTTGACATTTATCATTATTTCGCAAGCTGTTGGATTTTTAGATAACAGTTACTCAAGCAACGTAACAAAAAATCGGAATCGGTCGGACGTTTCAGAGTCGTCGGCATTTAGAAAGTGACCAAAGGGAAAGTTGGTTATATCAATGGGTTGAATATCATATTTCGGCCATACCGTAGTTCGTTCAAGCAATGACTTTTTGCGCCCTATATTTTTTCAGGTTCCGGAACTGTGCCTTCATGAACAAGCGGAAAAGCTGGCTGTGGTACGTTCAAAAATGTACCGAACCCTGGGAGAATGACGCCGGACCTAATAGCCACATCTGCGCAAAGAACGCAGTCCCCTTACGGCCAGATTGCTGAACACAAAAGGGATTTTTTTTTTCACAATTGCTAAGTTGGCTCTATGCAACATGTAACCACCTGAATAACAATGTGTTCTTCAAAAAGTTTAGCTGCATAGGAAGATATGATACTTGCTTAGTTGAAACTAAATCTCTCTCACGTTTTATCAGCATTATACTTTTAAATACATTCCAAATGAGCAGCTTACGCTTTGACAAGTATTCACATATTTCAAGAATTAGATATTTCCTACTGAAGAAAGTGGTTTGTATACCGGAGATGGATAGAAAGAAATATAAGAATAAAAGTCCTTAAAGACCACTGTTAACGGCTAGTATCTGTACTTGACGCTGAAAAGCAGCTTACTTGATACATTTCAGCACAATTCAAGATCGTTTTGATAGAATGGTGGTAGTTATCACGGTCAAAAATATTTGAGTATTGTATGATCGTAAGAGCTTGATATAAACTGCGGTTAATATAACTGGTCGACCGGACGTCACACCTGTAAAACACACAAACACAAATAAAACATTTTAACTTACCTTTTCTTCAGTTTCAGTGTTTGTCATTGGTATTTTTAATATATCTATAGTTCATTGGTACATGTGTGATTGTGTACCAACCCTGGGAAAGAAGGGAAAACCACGGTGTCGTCGTAATACATGTGTTTCTGAGATACGACTTGGAAAATGACTTTAAAAAATTCATCACACTTCTAACAATCATTGCTAGCCATTCTATTCAAAACGTTTGTTGGAAGATACTTGCAGTTCCAGTAATGATTGCTAAGGCACTCTTTTGATCCACGAGAGCAATAGCTCAAGCTTCTATGCTACTAGATATTGCAATATTATTATTATATTGCAATAGTACATTATCCGCAGTGACCCAAGGTGAATCTCCGGAAGAAGGTTAAGGTATGGGCAAAAAAGGCCGGAGTGTCGACCGAAGGGTCACTGAACGGTCTACGAGCAGAGAACGGAACAAAGGGCGAGTGTTTTAGTGCCCTTACTTCCCCAAACGTTAACCCTCTCACGTCTCTTGTGCAACACATCCGCGGCAACGGTGACGTTCTGACATAAGCTACACCAATCTTCTTGTCCGCGGCTGGATTAGCGAATGTTCGGCGGGCCGCCCTAAACTCATCCAACATCTTCTTCTTCGCCGCATCCCAGCTACCTCCAATGCGGGCTACCACAGTTTTCCAATCCCCGCTATCCAGTGTCTTACCAAATGAATCTTACTTCATCCAAGCCCCGCCAGACATTCCAGATCATTTGCCGCCCTCCCCTGTCTCTTTTCCCTTTTGGAACCGAGTTCAAAGCCATCCGCGGTAGGCGTATACCAGGCCTAGCCACCTCTCCTGCGCTTGACAAACGCAACAATAGACGCTTCTCCATGTTCCTAGTTCAAGATGTGTTGTTACCATCTCCAGGATGGTGTCAAGCTCTTGATGTCGCTTGACAAGTTTCTGAACCGTACGAAACCTCACAAAGTTCAGACGCATTATGAATTCAATTTAGTTCCCAGCTTCATATGTCTGTCTTTCCATACCCTCCTAATATCTTTATACCATCCACTTAAAATCATACACCCTCAAGTCCCTTCCGGCAATGTCCCTCTACTTCTCTAAAGCTCTCCAGCTACCTCCGTCCGACCTCTCCGGCGTAGCTCGGCCAACATATGGGAATGAAATGCTCTGGGCGTATAAAAGGTTCTATGGACAGGTGAGGATGTACAGGTGGTTAATGAGAGCACGTGGACTGCTCCCGACCAGGTGTCGCCTCTTAACGACGCGAAACCCGGTCAGGAGCAATCATGTGCCTCATTTAGAATAGACACTTAAGTGCTGTGCCATACTTCCTGGTTTTATACGCCATATTGAACTACCGCTATCAGTTGCTGGAATTTCCAGATTGTTTGATAAAGATTTAAAGGAACAAACGGACAAAAGTAGTTGATTGCTTGTGAATTATCTTTAATTTCCCAAAAAAGGTATATTATATCAAGTCGTCCATACATAAAAATAAGACTTGTCCTTGGTGCTGAACACTATTCAAAATACATGAAACATTATATTGAATACTACCCAGTACCCGTCACATCTGTAATTGGTGCTAATAAACACTACATCTGTTCCACAAAAATGTACTTGAGGCTGTACAACACACAAGTTAGTACTAACACCATCCACACACAACTTCGCGATGTCTTACAGGAAACATCTGTCCAAATCCCAACATTAACGCGATTTGTTTGGGGCTGATTCAATTCATATATGCGTTTACAAGAAGAAGAAGAACTTTATTGCGCAACGATCGTACACGGTACAATGTAAGGCAAAAAAAGGAAGAAACAAACTTATCATCCTTATCAAACATAATACATGTGCAGATTATGAATATAGAATGAAATTTGACAACCTAATGTCTGGAACAATATAAGAGCTAGCCTAAACCATTGATATTGTACTACAATCGAGTGGGGCTAATTATGAGTTTCGGCATTTTTTCTTATGACAAAGCAGTCTTTTATATATTTTTCTATTTTAGCATTGTGGGAGTTGTTACATCTGAATATATAATCAAATCTGTCTGTAGCATTGAGTCTCTTAAAATCTGTTGTATTTGATTCGAGGAATGTGGATAACTCATTACGTGAAACATTGTACCTACTTACAAAAGAATGAACTGACTAATGTTTTATTACAATTTTATGTCAAGTTTGTCTCAACACGAATTATCGCAAAATTGCTGTAAAGGCAGTGTCTTTTGAAACTATTAGTTCCATGGCATGACAAATGACATGTATAATGTCTATTCGTGTGTAATTCATTGCAATGCTCTTACAACAATCTTATTACCTTTGTTGCATTTCTTTTCCTTTGGCTGTCTCACTCCATACTATTTCATTACACTCTGATCTGTATCACTGTACTGAACTATTTGGTTTTAATGCGTCCCTCTTCTCGTGTTCAATAATGGCAAGGTCTTCTTCAAACGAATATCCGAACATCTCGAAGTCCGGTTTGTAAATTTCCCCGATGTGACGTATGTCCTCCGTCGGGACCTGTCGGAAGGTATTGCCGAAACCCGTTCTAGCCCGTGTGGGGTGTTGTCTCGGGAGAATGCCGTCCTTCCCTTCAACACCAATGTTGTGGAAGAACAGACGAAGGTCTTCTGCCAGCGTGTCGGTATGAGCGATGAAGTCGTATCTAACCTAGTTAATACAAAGGTACAGTTAGGTATGGCGAAACCATTGTAATAATACAAGTAAGTAGGTTTGTATCATGTATGCCTAATGATGTTTTGGGACCCTGCTGTCTTCTTTATGGTCATATAAAATGGGTCGTTTAAGATTTCTTTTTTGGAATTTTTAAGATTTCATTTCTGAACTTCAAATTATACAGCTTGCGACGATGGTGGTGCGTATTGTATGTTTCACTACCAGCTGATGCCGTGTAGTTATTTCCTTTTCATAACTTGACAGACTTTCAGCATTACTTTCCTACTTGTTCATTTTTGTGAATTCGTTTTTTTTCTGATGCACATGGACATGTACAGATGCACACACACTTAGTCCAATACATGGTCATGACGAATTTAGCTATTGAAATAAGAAATAAGAATAAAGAAAATACAGTATAGCCAGAGCCAAATTACTTCTAATTACTCCATTTCAATTTCGAGAATTCTGAAACAAATCCATGGTGTATGATATGATATACATAAAATACCTGACAGGGAGAACATAGACTGAAGAAAGGTTCCCAGTGCGCATTGGGATAGTTTCTGTTGATGATACTCAAGATAAAATGTCGGAAGGGAACTGGAAGCAAGTCATCAACTTTAGTCTTTATGGATCCTGGTTTTCTCTGGGGCCCAAACTGAAAAATAAACAAAGCAATGTAAGTGACGAACTAGTTTGTCATCAGAATTGTCAACATCAGAAATAGAGAAAGTTACCTGCTAAGGAATGAATTTGTAAGCAGCGCACAACGAATGCAGTGGAAAATGAAACACATTTTATTTGTTAATGTTCACAATTCGATACCGAAAGAAAAAGACTATTTGAAAGAGTGACCGAAGTCACAGTATTTATAAGATAGAATTTAGATTATCTACATGTATTTAGACCATATTCATTCATTTTATGTATCTAGTCTTTCTTCATTTCGTCTTGCAATAAGCCCCATGGGCATGCATTTGCAATAAAACATGCGTTTCCTAAAGTACCAAAAAAGGACGTCTGTTATAACTTTCGTTTGTCAACCGCTAGCAACATAAACATACATTTTGATAAAGATATTATCAAGATAAAACCACAACTTGTCGATTTATGCTGTTCACAGCCAAACACGCAGGCACGGAGATAGAGATAGAGACACGCACAGACACATACATGCACACGAAAGCTTCTTCTCTTTCAGTCTCTCAGATCTACACGGTGAAGACACAAACCTTTCTTGCTGTTGTTTTTGTCCAGTTTTCCTTCCGTGTTTTCTGCAGCATTCTCTTTATGAACGAGGAGCGGCGTGGGTAGTTCACAAATTTATCAAGCCAGGCGGACACTAGCCTGAAAAGTCAGGAAATAATTACCTTGCTAACACGTATTGCGACGAACATGTGTCATGGAAGCAAGTTTAAGATATGCGTAACTAGCAAAATCTGTAAGATATTAGACAACACCGCCAGTAAAGGCCGGCTACACTCCTTTGTCAGTTTTTGGCGACGCCCCAGGGGCGAGCCTAATAGTATAGTATGCGACCGTTTGACAAGAATTCACAAAATCTTGTGAATGTCAGGATTTTTTTTACAGGCATGTGTAGCTGCATCATCCCTTTAGAAAAGAATAACTCGGGAACGCGAATTCATGATATTTTGGAATATAGATACCTTCAGACATGCCCTACATACTTGAATACGAATTATGCAAATTAGGGGCTAATTTGCATAATTAATAATGACATGTCGACAGTTTATGAATACACTGCATTTTATGTTAGAATGCTTAAAAATATGCCATATAACAGAAATATTAAGCTTACTGTTGAGGATATATCCGATTGGCGAAAATTCCCGAAATTCCACAGAAATTGTTAGTGCGTGCGCAATTGCACCGTCCTTTTGAAAGGGAATGACTCGGAAGGGGTTAACGGGTCATCGTGATTTTTGATTATTTAGATAAATTCGGAGATGCCTTCCATAAATAAGGGCTAATAATGCAAACCACGGGCGAATTCGCATAATCAATGAGCATATATTATTTAGCCACATTGTTTCATTACTACTAGGGCACGTAAACTTGACTTATGTAACCAGAAAAGAGAGAAATATCGATAGACATCAAGTATTCAACTTGTTACCTATTTCATTTTGTTTTTATAGTGAATGACAAAAATCCCATTCTTGGGACATTTGGTAGCAAAATGTACTTAAACATGCGACCGAGAGTGATGCAAATTAGGGTCTCATATACATAATTTATGAGAAAATGCTACCATAGCTTTCTTTGCTAAGACTTTCATACCTTGAACACGTTATTTAGGTAGAGGTCATCAACTGATGTAGTTTATGCAAATGAGGATATCAATTGTATAATCAATGAGAAACATTTATGACAGGTGACAAGACATAAGAGATCACTTTTCTCGTTAACAGCAAAGCCCTACAAACATCCATCGCGTAAAACATTCATACTTACAGCCAGGCGAAAGGATAGAACACAAATACAACACACCTGCAACAAAAATCATTAATACTTAAGAAAATAAAACCGTCACCATGGCAATAGTTTTTATTGCAACACTTATCATTACCTTTACCAGAATGACAAGGTTATGTTTTAAGCTTATACGTCTGTCTGTATGTCTGTCTGTCACTAACATAACTCGAGAAGATTTGGATGAATCCTGATGATATTTGGTAGGTGGGTAGGATGGGAAAACGAAGGTCAAGCTTAATAATGGGACCTCTATCGGTTTCCTAAGGTACTGCAGCGGAACTTTTATTTTTGATAGCTCGTGTTCTGGAAACGCTGTGGTCGTCATTCTTGAGTGGTAGATAGCCCATGGAGCAAAGAGCAAGTGAGTCTGGTCCCCCTAGCGACTCTTTTGGAGCTGCAGGCGCCGGTTTCCTTTCAAATTTTGGACTAGAATAACTTTAGAACGTATTGCCGGATCGTCATGATTTTTTGGTATGTGGATGGGCTAAGTAATTACTTACACGATGTAATGCTAATTTGCATAATTAATGAGGAAAGTTTATAAATCCACTACATTCCATGATAGGACTGTCAAACTTGTCACATAAGTAGCTGAGAAAGAGAAAAAATGTCATTACATTTTAATCATGCAAATGAGGTCATCATTTGCATGATTAATGAGGAAATATGAACGTGTTGACGGATCGTCATGATTTTTGGTATGTAGATAGCCTAAGTGAAGACTTACATAATAAGGTACTAATTGTGCTAATTGACAGCTAGTTAATTTGGCAAAGGTATGTGTTCGGGGAACTCTAGTTTATACTATCTTATGCTACCGCAGGATCGCTCTGCTTGGAGATTAACATAGGTCGTGCGCACCTATTGCCATCTACTTTGGGTCACGCACTCACTCCGAGGTGTTTCATGTAAAATGCAGTTCTCATGAGCAGTTAAGAATGACAGAAGTATGAAACTTAATGAAACTAGAAAAGCCGTCTTTTGCTTAAGAGCAAATACAGCATATTTCAGCCATCTCCCTCCCCATGCAACAATAGACTGTTAAAAATCACCCATGTGCAAAAATGGAACGCTTCTGCTTAAAAATCACTTCTACTAATCAAACTTTAGCCCAATAATGAATCTTACCAAATTCCCACTGCAAGAATAGACTCTTCCGGTGCACCTCATGTGAATTTGCACAATAAACCAGTCCAGAAATACTCCCACTGAAAATATGGCCGTTTGATAAGAAACCCAGTACAAAATTGAACTTAGCAAAAAGTTCCCCCGCGCATGAAAATGTAAAATAGATCAGAATATAAACACTTCCGCTAAAAAACAAAATTTTTAATCATCACCAGTCCAAAACTGAATTTGAAAAAAATCCCCCTCAATACAATAATGGACTCTTCCTGTGATACCCGTATGTAAAGTGCAGCAGTCCAAAAATACATCCTCTAAAATAGGACTTAAACCCCTCTTCCGTGCAAGAATGGACGCTTCCAGCACACTCCATGTAAAATTGTAAAATTGCAAAATAGACCAGTCCAAAATTTACCCACTGAAAAATCCCCAGTCCAAAGATGATTTAAAAAAAATGAACCCCTCCGTGTTACAATGGACTCTTCCAGATAACTCTAGACTCGCTGATTGGCTGCCAAATCCTCCTTACGATATTGATTCGGGCTAAGCGATTGGTTACCTTTTTAATTAAGTTATATTGGCATACAATTCTGCAAGTGAGAAAGCCTAAAAATGGGGTCAACGACCTTGAGGTCATTGACCTTGTGGCCATCCGAAAATGACCAAAAAATCCCCCCAAAATCGTTTTGAAGTGGTTCATGCCAAAAATAATACATGGGTCATTTGAATGAATATCTAGTGCATCCCTGTACCAAAATTTAGGTCACTTGGCTGTAAACCAGATAAAAGTGCCAAAAGTGTCCTTTTTTGTCAAAAAATGGCCCCAAAATCGCAAAATGACGCATTTTGTTGTACTGTATGCCAAAAGCGTTATTGGATCCATGTGCACATATATGTGTGAGGCGCACTTCAATGCCAGATTTCAGCTAAACCAGGGTACAGGAGCCAAAAATGTACTTTTTGTCAAAAAATGGCCAAAAAATCGCACAGTTAATCATTTTTGCTGCACTGTATGCCAAAACTGTCATTGACTCCATGTGCACATATGATAAGGCATCTCTGTACCCAATTCCAAGTCATTCTGATGTGATACCAGGGTACAAGGGCCAAAACATACAGTTTTAGTCTAAAAATCGCCCAAAAAAACCTTAATAAAATCATTTTAAAGGCAGATATGAAAAAAATACAATCTAAAAAGGCCTAAGAGTATTGACCCACTCTATCCTTGTGCCAAATTTCAAGTCATTCGATCCAAGCACGACGGAGATAACGTGTTTTGAAGATTTGACAGGAGAAGAAGAAGAAGAAGAGGAAGAAGAAGAGGAAAGAAGAAACATTACGAATACAATATATTTCACCATACCTATAGTGTGGCTGAAATATAACCATATAATAAGTTAGCCTCTAGCGACATCGTAACAGCTGGACATTTATCATTAATTGCCATGTTCAAATGAAC
>NC_049995.1:1105852-1125042 GCF_000003815.2 Branchiostoma floridae | reverse complement strand
ACACATACACATAGACATATCCATACACATACACATTAAACAAATCACGGGTCTTAGTGGCAAGTGTGCAGATGTTGTCACACTGGCAGCACCAAATCCGTAGGTGTTTTGGTACCTTTAGACAGATTAGCCATGAGGCTCGGTGGGCGTCACCCCACCGTCATGGGAGCAGGGGCATGGCGAGTATCGAACTCAGAACCTACTGAGTCTGATTGCAACGCTCTAGCCGTTGCGCCACACAGACACCCCACATACACATATTCATAGACATTTTCATACAGATACACATATAATACACATACACATATAATACACATATTAGATATTCATAAACATACAAATTAAGGACACAGGGACACAGACACAAACACAAACGTACACACACACACACACGCTTACATACACACACATAAAATTATTATATACATACACACATATCAACACACATGCATGCACATACATACACGCACACACACGAACACACACACACACATCACACACACACACACACACATCACACACACACAAACACACACATACAAACACACACACACAAACACACAAACACACACAGAGCAGACATACCTTTCCAGGGGGTCTCGGACGACGATGAGTTTGTTGTAAGTCGCCAGACGCCGCTCTGCACCTTCCTTACTGTAGCTTTTCAGTAACCTGAAGTGTTGTTTGTGAATCCAATCCAGCTCGTGATCTGCATTACTCTCATTGGTGTCATGTTGTAGATTGTACAGAACAAGTTTTGTGGTTGTACATCCAGTTTTAGGGATATAACAGTACATGGTTTTGGTCCTGTCAATGACGACTAGTTGATTGAGGTACCTTTGCGACTGGAACCCCTGAAAATAAAAAGCAAAAATCGGCAAATGTGGCAGCTATGTCGTATAATGTACGGATTATTCTTGGTTGGAATCATATACAGAATTAAAATAGCCCTTCATAGGACAATGGCAATGTCCTACTCTGCAAAGTTAGTATTGAATTGTGCCAATAGATAAAGCTACACACCAAATAGCGTACAAAAACGAAGTCGAAGTTTTCTTAATGATATATTGGATTCAGAAAACTTCATTCTAAAATTTGGGGATGTGTGTACAAAATTACAATACAGTCAGTTAATTTCTGCTATACCAGCTCACTGGAAATCGCTATTAAAGAAAGCATCTCATATCTTACAGGTTTGCATGCCTATTTGTAGAGACACAACTTGGCTTAGAAAAAAACACATCAATAAACTTTTGTACCTTTTCTTTATAAACGATGCCAAGGTTTGTGAACCGTCTTAAAGAATACAGCTGTCTTGGGAGGAACTTTTTAACACTCCTATCCCATGGAGACAAGTTTATAGCAAGTTCTTGTTTATAACAAGATCTCAATTGATACTTATACAAGGATGTTCCAGTTTAAGATGCTTTTTAAATCCTTAGCAGTAAATAAAACACTATACACCCGGGGCCTGATAGACTCCCCTCTATGTAGTCTGTGTCAGGGTGAGGAAACAATCATACTTTTATTTTGGGATTGTAGAATTGTGGCTAATTTCTGGGCTGAAGTGGAGGATTGTTTTTTAACTTGACAAATGCACATTTACATATGACTGCTTTCAATACTGTCCTTGGTGATCTAAGCGACCGATGCCCAGTTCTCTCAAATCTCATTATTGTCTTAGGTAAATGCTATATGTATTTAGGTATCGGAAAAACATGTTGATTTATCTGGTTTTGTTTCATTTGTTTCCTATTTTCAAAAAATAGAATTCATTATTGCTCAACGACAAAATATGATGCAGAAACACATTGGGAAGTGGGATAAACTACATATTGTTCTATGTAAAAGTTGATTTCCGTTATTTTCCTGTACAATGATAGGGTAGTACGGCATTATTTGATCATACTCTTTTGTTCTTGGATTTTAGGTTTGGTTGTTGTTACACATGTGCCTTTATTTTCTGTATGTTTGCCATGATTTTCTTTCTGTAAAATTATGTTGTTTATAAACAATAAAAAACTGATTAAAAAAAAAAACGAAGACGAAGCCGGATGAAGGTTCAAACCTTCACCCCATCTGGCCGTGCCGCAAATCTGACACACACACACGGGTAGTTCCTATGTGGTACCCTGGAAAACCACTAGGGAGCCTCTAGTCGAAGTTAACGACATGCCATCATTATTTCTGGTTAAATACCAAGACACTTATTAAAGAACCTACTGAGATGCTGTATACGAACACACAAACATACAAACACACAGACCCAGAAACGAAAACCTTCTTGGCGTACTGACCGTTATGGGTTGCTTCCTGCAGAATTCCTTCAAAAGTGCCATTCTCTGCGCCTGCGCACTTCTGGCCTGACTTAAGGATTCTGTACAGGAGGCAAAGTAAATTACAAATCGTTTTAAAGCGGTGTTTGGGTGTGCGTGTGACTCACGGTGTGCTTGTGTTTTGCATTCATTCACTGGCATGACGAACAGAGTTGAGAATAAACTGTAATGATAACAAAGACGTAATGATATTTGGTAGATCAGCTGGTCTTGGGAAGCACCTTGCGGCTTTCCTTGAAACAGCAGTTCTCGTCCAAATGACGTATTTGCTACATTTTCATACATAAAAGATAGGCAGTAAATTAGTCGTATGAATAAATACATGAGGTAGAATATTCCTTCCAGTTCAGTGCGTTATAAACAGCATACTCAGAGTTGGAATTATTTAGTTCAAACGTAACTCTGACCAGCTGACCATGGATTATACGAGGTAGGCTCTGGAACTCGATATGGCGAAAAGACCGTGATTATATAGACCCTTGTACAGGGCTGATACAAGTACAGAATTTTTTTATCTACGACCGGCTGCTGAAGGTACTCTACTGAGTCTCGACAAAGCAACGTTATCTGTGTATTTTGGAGACAAATCTACCGCTGAAAGTATTAGACCATCTTAACATTTGCGTATTTCTGTCACTCTATGATTTTTATCATTGCATTGGCATCAAAGTATAACTGGCGATTTGTCCCAGTTCCAGTAAACATTTCGTAACTAGGATAACGGCATCTGTGGACCGCTTCGAGGTGAACAAAATCGAGAACTCGCTTTTCGCCCGATGATGGCGCTAAGCGCGATGATCACCGCGGGTTTGTATTGCGCTTCGCGCTACCGCTTCCAGGGGGAGAAAATGGAGAAGTCGCGTTTCGCCGCCCGGTGGCGCTATGCGCCGCGCGTTTCGCCCCTGTATGGTGATGTTCGCGTCTCGCGTTTCGCCATATCGAGTCCAACGGCCTACCTGATTATACCACACAATTCTCAGGGTGTAATAACTACCATTTGTCCAAATTACCTGCCACGTCATGTTTTGGCATGAACTACGTACATTGTTTGAATAAAACGTCGTTCCCAAATGCTTTACTCCAAAGCGTACCACAATATATTTTGGAATGACTTGACTTTATTCAGGTCCACAATTAGCAGTATACAAGTATATTGTAGCTATTTTTCCTGTGGTCTTTTCAACAGCTTAACAGGACAACAACTAGACACACGGGAACACATATACAAACTATATAATGTACACGAGATCAACAGATAGCGTTTACGAATTCAAATACTATTATCTCTGTCAGTACGTACCTGTTGTGTCTAAAAGATGACCTCCGTTTTGAGAGCCGTTCACGTCGACTGAAAAGGCTTTCCTTTCTAGAGGTGAAGCTTTCCAGTATACTCCATGTCTGTCAGCGACGCAAAAATATAAGTATGTGGTAGGAACCCACACAAATACGGACAACAGTATCACATATTTCGCAGCTGGCCTGCGTGCCGGTACTAGTTGTGAGACGGGCGGCATCGGTTCAAAATTCTGCCGTTGGTTTTCAGTCGGCAAACGTTACGCAACCTTTCACACTCAGTAGAATTCTGTACGATACGTCTCCAGCTGACACTGTAAGAACATTGGGACGTACCAATAATTATGTATAATGGGTATATATAGAAAATGTTGCTTCGGGGGATACACGTGGCAAGCATAGATTTACTGGATATATTTGTCAATCCCACCTTTTTGTTGAGTGGGTTCTCCATATCCAACTCCAGGTGGTGTTTAAGCTATTAAGGAATTACGTCCCGGGTAAGTCAGACGGGTACGACTAGGAATAGTTGCGCTAACAATACCGAAAAAAAATCCTACATAAGTCTGATTATCGTTCTCAGGCATCAAACGCCGAAAACGACCGTCCTTAAGATAAGGGCACAACCCGCCGGACGTGCAATTTGTCTGTACATTTTTTGTGAGGCCACGTCCGCCACGTATTTCTGAAAACGTTCAGGCTGTACAGGGCAGGGCCCGTACCTGCATGTAAAGTTCTACGTGCTCCGAAATCGCTCGGATTCCCCACGTGTTCGTACAAAGGAGGTACTTACCACTTAGTAAGTATCTCAAAAGATTGCTCACGTTTGGGCACGTAGGCAGCACTTATTTTCACGTAAGGCGGGTTGTGACCTTAACTTGAAGGTGATATGTCCTTTGTATGAATGTGCATTTAGTGCAAAGGTAA
This sequence comes from Branchiostoma floridae, assembly GCF_000003815.2. Lineage (NCBI taxonomy): Eukaryota > Metazoa > Chordata > Leptocardii > Amphioxiformes > Branchiostomatidae > Branchiostoma > Branchiostoma floridae. The sequence goes on along the minus strand of NC_049995.1, from coordinate 1,120,486 downwards.
TCATGGAGTCCACGTCCATCATAATTAGTGCTTCTCACGTAAAGCGGATATTTCACTGGGCCGTGGTTGTTGGAGTTTGGCGAAAAACACATTCGTCAAAAGTCGCCAAGACGTCGCCAATGGGTGCGTTAATACCTCCTTCACATTACATACGATCTTCGCACGTACTTCGCGATCGCAGGAAGGTCGGCTGATTTTAAGATCGTAAGATGGTCTTGCGTATTTTTCGCCTAAAAACTGTCCCCCTCACATATAAGCGAGGCTCGTGAGATCATCTCTGAATAAATCTATGATAATGAAACTCCCATAACCTCTTGCACGCGGACAAAATAACACATAAATTTCCTCACAGAAAGGCAAAATATCAATAAATGTTGTTTCTTTTGTTGTCATAATCTTTTTGACCAATAAATGGAATGCACGGGCATACTAGAAATGACGAAAGAAAAGAATTTGTGTCACAAAGCCAGCCTGCATACTGCCACAGGGGCCACAATGTCAGAACTACCCTCACATTCTCAGAAATTCAATATTTGTAAACAAACGGAAGTCGGGCAAACGTCGCCCGAACGTCAACCGACTGACGGGCGTTCGCCATCCGATTTGCGCTCGATGATTAATAACTAGGTGTGTGCCGGATTGACGTACGACTATCAATCGAATGTCGACCGATACCCTTGCGAGGTACGCACGATTTGCACGCACGATCTGCGACTCGGTAACGAGCTCTGCGATCTCAGAGATCTCCTGCGCGACTTGTCGCATATGTCACAAACATGTTTGGCTGCACCGCGACCGTCGTACGACCCCTGAAAATTGCCGGCGATCCCTAAAAATCGTAAGATGATCGTGAGAACACCGGACGTCTTACTCACGAAAATGTCATTTAGAGCTCGTAGACTAGTCTTCAGATCGATTTTCGCCTAATGTGAGGGGGTATAAACGGCGAATGTGCTTTAAAATCTTTAAAAATTGGATTTGGCAAATGTCGCAAATACTCGCAAACTAGTCGCCAACCGATGCAATAACTGCCAATTTATATTTGATGAATCTTAATTGCTGTTGTGTCTTGGCAACAATGTGATATTCACCTTATGCCTAATTTACCAATGTGGTCCGAGACTGAAAATGGGTCGTTTTGTTTGTAGATGTCATACATTTTACCCGAACTTCCAGGAAAAGTTGGCAAAACACAACGCATTGTCAAGAACAATGGAGGTATAAGTGTGTCTGTTTGTTGGCATTTCCAGATACTTGTTGCCAGCGTAACTTTCGAACATTAGGATGGATTGTAATTACATTTGGTATGTGGACAGGTTAACTTAAGGCTAAAATTAAGGAGCAACTGGACAGGCCACAACAGAAGAGACAGTATAAAGTACGACACCACAGTTCTCAAGGAAGCAGACAAGCTAGAAGAATTCCGGATCACACTGTCTAACCGGTTCCAGGTCCTGCAAGATGCAGAGAACATGGCTGAAGACCCCACGGAAGACCCGATTGAGGAGAAGTGGGAGGGAATAAAGGAGACAATAACATCTACATGCCAGAAAGTGCTGGGCAAAAAGAGAAAACAGCACAAGGAGTGGATCTCAGCTGAAACCCTGGAAAAAGTAGAGGAGAGAAAGAAGAAGAAAGCAGTACTGAACAACTCCCGCACAAGAGCTGAAAAAGCACAAGCACATGAAGAATATGTAGAAGCACACAGGACAGTTAAGAGACACATACGAAAAGACAAGAAGGACTACATGGAGACACTGGCGACAGAAGCGGAGGAAGCAGCCCGTCATGGCAACATGAGGGAGCTATATGCTACCATCAAGAAACTCTCCGGTAAACGCACACGGTCAGACAGACCTGTAAAGGACAGCGATGGGAATACCATCCCGGACATGGAAGGACAAAAACACAGATGGGCACAGTATTTCGAAGAACTACTAAACAGACCATCTCCAAGGGAAACTGCAGACATCAGCCAAGCAGTCAGGGACCTGGAAATTGACTGTGGACCCCCAACAAAAGAGGAGATCCAGAGAGCTGTCATGCAACTGAAGAATGGGAAAGCATCAGGCCCAGACAACATCCCAGCAGAAGCCTTGAAGGCAGATGTGGAGACTTGTGTGGAGATGTTCTACCCATTGTTTCAATGCATATGGGAGAAAGAAGAGATCCCTCAGGAGTGGAAGGTGGGGCACATCATCAAGCTGCCAAAGAAGGGAGACCTTAGCTCCTGCGCCAACTACAGGGGAATCACACTTCTCTCAGTCCCAAGCAAGGTCTTCAATAGAGTCCTCCTGAACAGGATGAGAGATGCTGTGGACCCGCACCTCCGTGACCAACAGGCTGGGTTTAGGAAAAACAGATCCTGCACAGACCAGATCACCACACTCAGAATCATCTTAGAACAGTCCATCGAATGGAATTCACCCCTCTACATCAACTTTATCGATTATGAGAAAGCATTTGACAGCCTGGACAGACAGTCACTATGGAAACTACTGAGGCACTACGGCATACCCGAAAAAATCACCAACATCATCAAGAACTCCTATGAAGGGATGTCGTGCAGGGTAATCCATGGTCAACAGCTCACAGATGCTTTTCAAGTGCGGACAGGGGTAAGGCAAGGATGCCTACTGTCCCCATTCCTGTTCCTTTTGGCCATAGACTGGTGTATGAAGACATCTACTGATGGCAGGAACGATGGGATAAGATGGACAGCTGGGAAATGGTTGGACGATCTGGATTTCGCAGATGACTTGGCCCTCCTCTCCCATGCACAGCAGCAGATGCAAGAGAAGACCAACTCCATAGACAAATGCTCAGCTACCCTAGGCCTCAAGATCCATAGCGGAAAAACTAAGATACTCAAGGTCAATACCTACTGCAATAGCCCCATAACCCTGGCTGGAGAACCTCTAGAGGAAGTGGACAACTTCACGTACCTCGGAAGCGTCCTGGATAAACAGGGTGGGACAGAGGCAGACGTAAAGGCACGGGTTGGAAAGGCAAGAACAGCATTCAAACAACTGGATAAAGTCTGGAGATGTTCAGATCTGAACATTGGTACCAAGATCCGGATGTTCAATACCATGGTAAAACCTGTTCTATTGTATGGTGCTGAGACATGGAGAACAACAGCTGGCATAACAAAGAAAGTACAAACATTCATCAACACCTGCTTACGGAAGATATTGAAAATCTACTGGCCAAATACCATCCGTAATGAAGAACTATGGCAACGCACCGGACAGGTACCAGTAGGGGTAGAAATACTACGTAAGCGGTGGACCTGGGTGGGTCACACCCTGCGCAAGCCAGCCTCAAGCACAGTGAGGGAAGCCTTCACATGGAACCCCACAGGAAAGCGCAAGAGGGGAAGACCTAGAAACACCTGGAGGCGAAGCCTGGAGGCGGACGTGAGGGAGTCTGGCTACACATGGGGACAGCTGGAGGAAATGGCCCAGGACCGCCGGAGGTGGAAGCAGCTAGTTCGTGGCCTATGCCCAAGGATGGGCAGTAGGCCCAAGTAAGTAAGTATGTGGACAGGTGTTGGGAAGACAAAGTTAAAGTAAACTTCAGGCGTTTGACATTGTTAAGGTTATTATATAGCCAAGGGACGTGGGCCAATCAGAAGTCCCCATTTCATGTTGGTTATGACGCCGTAACAGATGGAAAATCATTAACAGCCGTGCGTTAATCGTTTCATTAAAACCCTATCCAGACTGGGCTTTTTGGGCCTTCCCTGGCCGTGGGGCTCATTCGACCCCCCCCTTCGTATTTTCAAAACGGCTTACTGTACGATCACCAAATTTGCAGGGGGAGGGGGGGTTGTGCCCATCGAGTTTTATAATTTCTGAAATTTTTATATCATTATGACGTAAAATGACGTAATTATGACGTCATTAATTCATATTTTTGGCTAAAACGGGGAATTTCCAAAATACCTTAATTTAATATCTCACTCAAAAAGTTACCAATAAAGGTTTCTTATTAATATTAAAGTGTTATAAGACTTCTGTTGTCAAAAGCCGACCCAACGACATCAAAATGACGTCATAGAATGACGTCATCTGTAGTTTAGCTATCCGCCATCTTGGATTATCAACCTTAAATTTTTCAAGATACATTTTTTCAACATATAACGCTAAAACCCCATGAAAATGGATTTTAAACGTTCACATGAATGTTTTCTGTAAGAAAATACCACGTAGTGATGAAATCTGAGTGAAAATAAGCTTGTTACACTTTAAATCCTGATATTGTCGACCATCTTGGATTTTGACCCATTACGTCATCTCATTAGCATAATTTATGAATATTTAATTATAAATGTTTAACTAAGATGTGTTAGATATTAAAGATATATGAAAAGAAGTTTAGGAAGAAAATTTTTAATCCCATTGAAACCCGTTGCCATATATATATACGTGCGTACGTCTGTGCATGAGTGTGCGCATGCGTGTGTGTATGTCTCTTTAATACTTGACAATATAGTAAGGTTCTTTAGGCGTTTTACTCCCAACGTTTCGATGTCTATCAGACACCATCTTCAGGGTAAATGACTGGAAACTACTTCTTCCTGCTACTTATAGCGGTCAACGACCGCATCAGCAGAAACAATTGTGTAACAGACTGTGAGGGGGCTCGAGTCATTGACAGAGTGGAAAACATGGAGGATTAAGGAGGCAGTTTGGATCAGAAAACCAGCTCCAGTCATGAACAGAGACGACATGAACCACGTTTGGGACGGCATTCTTGCTGCTGCAGCGCCACCTACATCGGCTATAAGTAGCAGCAAGAAGTAGTTTCCAGTCATTCTAACCTGATGATGGTGTCTGATTGACATCTAAACGTTGGAAGTAAGTACTCCCTAGTTGTGCCCTACTATATTCTTATGAATAATGATTTAGAAACACAAAAAATATACACTTTCGCATAGGTTATATTTTGTTTAATACGAGGTACTAATGGTACAAATAAAATGTTTTGATACTATTTCAATTGTTTGTGTATTGTTCCAAAGTCTTGTTGTCAGTGTGGATAGGTTACAAAGCTTTTCATAGTTTATTACCTGGCACCACTATAATATAAGGTATTATAACGCTGAATTCTGCAACAGCATCTTGTCATACTTATTTCATAGATGTCATAAGGCATGGTTGGGTCCTATAACCACCGAATCAACCACCAAGTGAGCGAAGCGTTTTATCATATAGTCATTATCTTATATCAATCTGACACATATGTGAACTAAATCCTGTATAATCTAAAACACCTTAGGGCATGTGTTAGGTTATAGGCCTTTGTTCAGGAAAACAAGCGCACCGGTACCTCTACTACATACAGTTGATAAAAAACAAATAGAATGTAAGTACATTCTGTAAATGATAACATTGCTAGAACACGTAGATTTATGTTATCACTTCTAATAGACAGGGACTTACCAAACCCAGATATAACCCTTGTCCTGTTGTTGAGGATATTTCTTTTCCAACTTAACCCCCTAAGCTGCCTTATTAAGCAGATCAGTAAACTTTGACCTATTCTGTACTGCTGCTGCAGATTGACTTCCCCAGTCTACGCTGTTTGCTGCGGTATGCCAGATAGCAACTCAAAAAAGAACAAGAAACAGTCATGCCTTCGGCTTCAAGTACCAGAGTTACCAACCTAGGATTGATGTGTTCAAGAAATTCATACTTTCCCAGAACTATCGTAGAGTGGAATTTGTTATCACCAAGCAGAGTATGGGCATCTTCTATGAGTAGTTCTAAAGAACGCTTGCAGATAGATGTGCAACAGTTAGGTGTGATGGGTCTTTCAGTGTAATATAATCAGCTGCTGCCGCACCGCGTGCCTGCGAAGCTGGTGTCTTACACCGAAGGGCGGTTATACCGGCTCTTTAGATCTAGATACAAATACAGATATAACTGAGCATTGCCCACAACCCGTAAAGGTACTGGACCTGCATACAGGCATGATACACGTGCATCCCGTTCACCAAGACAGGGGTTTTAAACAAAGATAAGTCACCTTTCATGATGCCATTATCCACCACAGACGGACTTTCAGAACATCGTTAATTACTATCACTTTATTTACTACCCGTCACTCTGAACATACAACCCTCAGACAAAAGTGGTCAATACGGAGTAATAACAACTAAGTAAGATTCATCTTGCTTCATGATGAAAGGACTTATTCTCCGATGTGCTTGCTACTAGTGGTGGATACCGGTACAGAAGATTCAGGTCCAGGTCCGGTTTAGGTCCATAGGATCAGGTCCAGGTCCGGACCTGAACCTGGAACTGATTCAGTATGTGAAAACATGTGAATAGACGATACTCAAAACAATAGACCATTTCGCTGCAAAGCAATATGTTTGGTGGAGTATTTGACTCCCTTCGGCGTTTTGAAATCTTTATACGATTGACTTTAAAACTTAGTAGAAACTTGGAGTTTTCATCAAAGCTCCTTGGTAGAAATGATTATAACTTTACTTCAATCTTCGACCTATAAGCCCCCAAAGATTTGAATTACTGATAATATAATCTGTTCATTTTCTAATAGGTTCAATCGATTTTTTTCAGGTCCGGTTTTTCCAGACCGGTCCAGAAAGAAAAGCCGGTTTTGTACCCCCGTACAGGTGTGACAGCGATCTCGGGGTTTTCGCCCCCCTTTAGCGTTTTCGCCCCCCCCCCCCCAGAGCAGCTGGCTACTACATATTACAGGTGCGCTACCTGGTACTATACTGCACCTGGGGAGTAACGTATATGGTGTGTTACCTGGTACCTATATGGCACCTTATTACCGTACCGTAAGATGTCATACCTCGAAAGTCGATATTATATTGTTCGGTGCAAACATGACATTGAAATGAAAAAAAGACAATTTTTGCAGCTGAGGTGGCATAAAACAGTGCTACTGCGAACGTATAAATCAACACCGTCTATGGTACGGAATACGTCAGCTATATGTTTTCAATTTGTCACAGTGTTTTCTTTCTTGTGCTGGAAACATTTCCAAAGCACTAACAAAAACACACGTGAATAATAGTTTCTCATTATAAACACTATCTACGCGCAAGTTGATATAGCTGTTGCTAAATGCTACACAAACACTGGTAAAGTACCTGTCTTAAGAAACACGGGTAAATGCATCAGTTCCTAAATACTAGAAAAGACACTCATGTTGGAGGTGAAGATATCCCTTGGCCAGGTGCATATACCAAAATGTGCGTTATTCTAGTTAATACCTAATATTTGCATAATTAATAAAGACATTACATAGTTCTTTTGTGGTCACTTCATTGTAGAGACTTCATATTGGAGATATATAGGTTGCTTGAGGACAGGTGAATACAATGAAATACATCTTATGTCAAGACTCAGGTATATGCAATAATGGGAATACAAGGGACCAAACCCTCCTTGTCTGAAACAAGTTCAACTATCTTATTACCATGTAATTACGTTAATATTGATACTATGAATGGAGTTATGTATCAAACTCGTGTACTTATATCATTCTGAAACTACATTTTGTGATTTATACCAATCAACTTCTAAAATGTCATGTAAACCCGTTTTTTTGGGGGGGGGGCGAAATCGCTAAAGGGGGGCGAGGTAGGGGGGCGAGATCACTAGCCGGGGAGGGCGAGATCGCTAGTGATTTCGCCCCGGGGGGGCGAGATCGCTAGTGATTTCGCCCCCGGGGGGGCGAGATCACGGGGGGGCGAGAACGCTGTCACACCGGTACCCAACGCTACTTGCTACTCCTCCTCCTCCGGTTGGTACTCGTAGTCATAGTACTGCTGGTTGAGTTTCTTGTCTGTGATCCTCCCCTTCACGGCTTTGCCTTTCTTCTTACCGCCAAGAAACTGTTCCACGCTAGCGTGTTTCTTCTTGTAAAGGTTCTTGAACCTCTGATCAGCACTTGCACCAGTCTGGGGACCCTGAAACATATCAGCACGATTTTAATATCCCACCCGGTCTTGTGATCTACTTTGAACGGCACATGGAAATACATTGTCTTCAGCCAAGAAACTACATACAAACAAAGGACCGAAAAGAGTACAACAGGTCATATGACCTGGTCCGTCAGCTGCAATGCACATAAAGCTAAGGGCACAACCCGCCGTACGTGCAAATATGTGCTGTATGCGTCCTAAAAAGTGGGCAATCTTTGGGGATCCGTAAGTGGTAAGTGCCGCCTCCGTACGAACTCGTAGGGAATCCGACGGATTTTGGAGCACGCAGACACGCCGTAGACTTTTACGTGCCGGCAAAACTTTGTGCGCCATCGGGCTGTGGATTCGCCTCCCGTACGGGCCTACGCGCCTGCCCTGTACAGCCTGGACGTTTTCAGAAATACGTGGCGGACGTGGCCTCCAAAAAACCGTACAGACAAATTGAACGTACGGCGGGTTGTGCACTTAGCTTAAGGTTGATGAATTGTTTAACATGGAAAATTCTACATCATGTCACTCCCTCAACTGTCTGATTCTAGAACCGTTCAAAACTTCGATTCCCGCCAGCCTTTGGGGAGATGAGACGTGGTGCATAGTATATTGTAATATCGTTGAAGGGATTCATCAGTCACGTATGTACACAGTTAATAGAATTTTCATCAATCAGTGACTACTTTGTAAAGGTAAACACATTTACCTCAAAATCTATTAAGGGTATAAGTCCATCTTGCTCACGGAGTGACCTTAGTTCTCGCGAGAGTTGAACCGCAATGCTGGCTGGGAGCTGCCCAAGTCCTACTTACCCCTACTCCGCAAGGCGGCGGGGTGAGGGGCAGGAGAACTACGCAAGTCTCGACCTAGTTCTCGCAACTCTCGCGAGAACTGGGTCACTCCGTGAGCAACATGGACTGATAGCCATCGACGATTTGGGGGTACGTGTATTTAACTTTAAAAAGGAGTCACTGATTGATGAAAATTCTATCAACTATATCGAAATAATATGAAACACAATCACAGTCAAAAAATGCATCCAAGCACGGAGCATATATGATAACCCATACACAGATCACATGTATATAGAATACAACACGGTGTATTCCGTATCACCCGAGGTACAAGCCCGACCGCGGGTCGGATCGCCCGAAGGCCGGAGGATGATCCGATCCGCGGGAGGGCTGGGACCGAGGATAATACGGAATACACCGTGTTGTGTTTTATTTATGTCATACCCACCTGAGAAAACACATATTTCGATGCGAAATGCACCAGAAGTTGAGAAAATGTTGTGTCCTTGAAAAAAAGATTGTAACAACAGCAATTCTAACGTCCGACTTTGGTATTCGAATTTTCAACCGTGCCGTATTTGGCCCGTTCGAAATAGTTCAATTTACTCAAAGGAAGCCTGTATGATATATATATATATACGGGAAGTTATCACACTGTCCGGAGCACCCGTATCGAACGTCACAGGTATGACATAAATCTCGTTACTTGTGGTGAAGGAATAGTTGGTGTGAGTTGAGGTGAACATACCCTTCGCGGTTCGCTGAGTTCCTTGGCTAATTCCCGGTTTTCTTCAAGGAAGATGTAGTGTTCCTCCTTCTGACTGTCACCAACACTTCCTCTCGCAAGGAGGCGCTCCACGTTTTGACTGTGGAACAAATCAAAACGTTCCATATCATTCATTAAAAGGGTCTGATGAGTAATCAGGAGAGAACCTTAATTACGCTTTTGTTATACCAACTACAGAGAGAGAAACGTACAGGCATTAACTAGAGCTCTAAAGTGCAAATACGTACTGAGGTAATCTATCTGTTGAGATGCATCTAGGTTGCAATGTTTTCCTTGACTTGAATCGTCTTATATATAGAAAGTTACAAAACTGGCACAGTCAGATATTTCGCTATAAGGGACTATCAGGCCCTTTCTGAGAGCTTGTTGCTATTCACAGCTCCTGGGAGTACCAGGAGCGAAAGATCCTTTAGGACTGTGAAAACCTTGGCTAGCACAACCTGTAACACTATCAGACAGGTCTCAATCTGACTCATATGCAGAAATCAACAGCATTAGCGTATTCCTATTTTAACGTAATGCCCTTCAAGCTTTCAGGGGTCTGACAGTTGGAAAAGCGCCTAAAAATTAAGGTTTTAGTCATGCGTTTCAATGTAAAAACGCTTACATTTCATATGAACGTTCTGCATGGAACTGCAGTAAAATATGAATACCTTTCATTTTATTCCGAGAAAATTACCCTTCATTGTGTAAATGTGAGTAACCTGCTAATTTCTTTAGTTACAAGTAAGCTTCCACCGATTTGACGTTTTACATCGGTGCCAACTAAAAGGAAATTTCCTACCGCAATAAAACCACGTTCATGCAGCCGTTTTCTTTTTTGCTCGGTACTCTTTTAAAGACCACACTCTGAGTAATGCAGTTATAAGACCTTAGACAGGATCTAGGATGTATATAGTCTAGCTAATAGTCTATATCAATCCACGTACTGTACTATCATTTAACCCTCACCACAACTGCATTTAAAGTACTCGGTCATTTTTTATTGTGACCGAGTAAGGATACCAATTTAGTCACGTCGTGCAAATACTATTATTCGGAATTTTCTTTCACCTACAATTAAGAAAAGTTTAACACTGTTCACATCTCATTGCTCCCAGCTTTTTGGTGCGCAGTTATGGAATTCTTTTCGTTCGAGTGTTCTGTCGAAATGTCGCATTGCTTACAACAATTGTTTCCGTATAATAATGAATTTGCCTAGATCCTGCAGCACTAGTGAAATGTTTGTGTTCAACAATACTGATACATTCGACCCCAGGTGGCATAAACAGTGCCGTTCCTTTGTAGATAGGCTTTTCAATTCATCCAATACCATTGTACAGTCTGTCTTTAGGTCCGACTCATTTTACCGTAATTCATTCTTCAGCAATCTCTGGCGGCGCCTCTGTACATAGCAATAGTATTTCCAGGATGTTTGAAAATGATTGTACATATTCTATGATTTTCATGTTTGTCCTTGTGTCATATGAGCCAGTGAGAGCCTGAAATAAAGAAAGAATATATTAACAGATTACTTACAGGTGCACCTTAGCGTGATCGTTTTTACCGCCCTCGGCAAGAGCGGAAGTCTTCTGGACAGCAGCGAGACCGGTCACGGCAATGTTCAGGTTCTGAAACATTAAACATGATTAAAACATTTTTTTTACAACGCCTTTGCAATTCTACCGCTACTTCCACAACTTTTTACTACTACTACTACCGCTGTTGCTTCTACTGCTCCCACCACCACCACCACCTGTAATACTAGTACTGCTACTAGTATAACTTCTACTTTTACTTACTATTCCTCTTTTATGATTACTTATTCTGCTGCTGCTACTGTTACTGCTGCTACTATTATTTCCGATATTACTGCTGGCACTCTACATCTACTACTATTACCGTACATGTACAAGCCTACAACTTCAACTATTTTTCTGTCGTTACCAACTGCTTAGTCTGTCGCTCATACAATGTTGCTGAAACTACTACTACTACTACTACTACTACTACTATCTACTACTAACTACGACTACGACTACTACTATTACTATCACTACTGTTACTACCACTACTAATATTTACTGTTACTACCACTAGTAATATTTCCGTATACTACTTCTATCTACTACTACTACTACTACCACCATTACTAATGCTACTCCTACTACTTCTACTATACTACTACTACTACTACTACTACTACTGCTACTACTACTCCTACTACTACAACTGCTACTGCAACAGTTATCTGAGTTCTACTACTAGTTCTACTACACTGTTACAAGCACCTTTTCCATGTCTTCTCTGTTTTGGGTTGCCTTTGTTTCCATGGTGATGACTCTAAGACACCTGGCACCATCTTTACGAGTAAAGCTAATCTGCGCCTGCGCTGGGAAGGCCGCCATGTTTGTGTCGATATTGGACGCCCTCTGGCGGATGCTGAAGGTCATGTCAGTTGACTTGGTGGCGTTCCCTACGTCCACTTCAATCCGATGAGACACCTGATGGGCAGAAAATGAGCTAGCTATGGTAAATTCACATTCTTTTGTCTTATTTGATAATTCTAAATGCTTTTAGTTTTAAGATGGGTCTTGTCTTATGATTAGTTTATTTACTTGCAGTTTTCACAGAACCCATGGCGATAAGGCAATTTCTGAAAGAGGAGAAGGTGTGTGTGAGTGCTGCTATCAAAAGGAACTTCTTATACTTTTCTTTACTTTTCTAACTTGCTGCTGCTGTGTGTGTGTATGTGTGTGTATGTGAGTGTGTGTGCGTGCGTGTGTGTGTGCGTGTGCGTCTGTGTTTGTGTGTGTGCGTCTGTGTTTGTGTGTGTGTTAGTGTGTGTGTGTGTTAGTGTGTTAGTGTGTGTGTGTGTGTGTGTGTGTGTGTGTGTGTGTGTGTGTGTGTGTGTGTGTGTGTGTGTGTGTGTGTGTTGGCATGCGTGCGCGTCTTTGTATCTTTCTGCATGCCGTGCCAAGCTACATGTCAACACGTGATAAACCGTACTTCTATCTACTAGTAATCCCAGTTACTATTTTTTGCAGTGTCGGTGTGAATCGATACAAATGAAAAGTAGTCTCAGAAGGAATCACCCTCGATGAAACCTAACACAGCAGCCAACATGTCCTTGTGTGCCGAGTTTGTTTGCTTGTTTGTTTGTTTGTTATATTTCAGCCATACCATAGGTATGGTGAAATATATTGTTATATTGCAATCCATACATAGTATGGGATTGCAATATATTGTTTTTCCTTGGTTTCTTCTTCTTCTCCTGTCAAATCTTCAAATTGATTCAACTTTTTCATTTTTGGGCCAAATGAGCTGAAATCTGGCATGGAGGTAGGGATAGCAAATACCCCCAGGTGTTTTTTTCACTTTTTTGATACAGGCTTTAGAATTTATGATATTTAGGGTTTTTGGTCATTTTTAGACAAAATATGTATATTTTGGGCCCCTGTGCCCTGGTATTACAACCTAATGACCTGAAATTTGGTACAGAGGTGCATTGGACATATGAGCACAGGAACCCATCAACACTTTGTTCATAGACCACTTCAAAAATTATTTATTTGGGTTTTTTTGGCCATTTTTGACTAAAAATGTCTATTTTTGGCTCCTATGCCCTTGTATGAAAGCCAAATGACCTGAAATTTGGTATAAAGGTGCATTAGATATATGAGCACAGGGCTATATCAACACTTTTGACATAGATTATTTCAAAAATGAGTTATTTTGGGTTTTTTGGCCATTTTTGACAAAAAATGTCTATTTTTGGCTCCTATACCCTTGTATGAAAACCAAATGACCTGAAATTTGGTACATAGGTGCATTTGACATATGAGCACAGGGTCCCATCAACACTGTTTTCATAGATCACTTAAAAAATCAGTTATTTTGGGTTTTTTAGCCATTTTTGACAAAAAATGTATATTTTTGGCTCCTATACCCTTGTATGAAAACCAAATGACCTGAAATTTGGTACATAGGTGTATTGGACATATGAGCACAGGGTCCCATCAACACTTTTTTTCATAGATCACTTAAAAATCAGTTATTTTGGGTTTTTTAGCCATTTTTGACAAAAAATGTATATTTTTGGCCCCTATACCCTTGTATGAAAACCTAATGACTTGGAATTCGGTACATAGGTGCATTGGACATATAAGCACAGGGTCCCATCAACACTTTCTTCATAGATCACTTTAAAAATGAGTTATTTTGGGTTTTTCACCCATTTTTGACAAAAAATGTATACTTTTGGCTCCTATACCCTTGTATGAAAACCAAATGACTTGAAATTCGGCATAAAAGTGTGTCTGACAAGTGCCCACAGTACTTCATTTTCACTTTGAGCAGACATTACTTCAAATTGTTGAATTTGGGGATTTTTTTCCAGGATGAAGATGGATTGCAATATGCTGTATTTGCTCCTAAGCAAATGTCGGCCTTTCTAGTATTCGTAATGTTTCTTTCTCCTGTCAAATCTTCAGAACACGGTATCTCCGTTGTTCCTCAACCGAATGACTTGAAATTTGGCACAAGGGTAGAGTGGGCCAATACCCTCGGGCGTTTTTTTCATTTTTTCCATATCTGTCTCTTAAATGATTTTATTAAGGTTTTTTGGTCATCTTAAGACCAAAACTGTATATTTGGGCCCCCTGTACCCTGGTATTATAACCGAATGAGCTGAAATTTGGCACAGATGTGCCTTGATAATTCCCCCATATAGATTCAATATCAGTTTTGGTGTACAGTACAACAAAATGCTTATTTTTGCGATTTTTTGACCAATTTTTGACCAAAAAAGGACACTTTTGGCCCCTGTACCCTGGTATTACAACCAAATGAGCTGAAATTTGACAGAGATGTGCCTTGATAATGCCCCCATATAAATTTAAGAACACTTTTGGTGTACAGTACAACAAAATGCTTATTTTTGCGATTTTTTGACCAATTTTTGACCAAAAAAGGACACTTTTGGCTCCTGTACCTTGGTATTGCAACCGAATGAGCTGAAATTTGACACAGATGTGCCTTGATAATCCCTTCATATAAATTCAATAACACTTTTGATGTACAGTGCAACAAAATGCTTATTTTTGCGATTTTTG
>NC_049995.1:1085443-1105752 GCF_000003815.2 Branchiostoma floridae | reverse complement strand
GAATGAGCTGAAATTTGACACAGATGTGGCCTGATAATCCCTTCATATAAATTCAATACACTTTTTGATGTACAGTGCAACAAAATGCTTATTTTTGCGATTTTTGGCCAATTTTTGACCAAAAAAGGACACTTTTGGCTCCTGTACCCTGGTATTACAATTAAATGACCTGAAATTTGGTATAGATAGGCATTAGATACTTGGTAACAAGATTCAAGTAAAATATTTGACATAAACAACTTTAAAATGATTAATTTTGGCACTTTTCTGAGGGGAAATTTGTTTTCTTTTGGCCTCCTGGCGTGACCTTCCGTGACCCCGCACAGAGCCACACCTGTGCGCGTCAGCCGGAGAGTTAATTGAATCAAAGACCTAGCCAATCAGCGAAGAGGAGGCCAAAGGCTAATTAATATTCATAAGCGGGGCCTCATGATCCCGTATATAGCAGTGTTCCCGCCAGGGGGAGCAAAGCCCGCCTAAGGCTCTCGCATTTTAGACTATTCAGAAGGCTTTATATTGTATCAGTTCTTAGGGGCATATCTATGATAATCGCAGCAGTCACTTAACTTCTCTTCAGGAGTTTAGCGTAAAACTGTTTCAGGTCAAACCGTCAAAGGCAACTAAAAACAAACTTTAACGTTACTGAGTTCAACAGTACTTATAACTTGTTATCCGAAGTTGAAACGCTAGCGATGGTATTTTCGCTGCGCTGTTAGCTCCGTGCGACTGTTGTTGACGGTCTTATAACGGTATATTTTGCACCCCTGTACCCTGGTATGAGTAACATTTGGTATAGATAGGCATAATATAGTTGGTAAAATGATCCAAGTAAAATTTTTGGCATAAAGTACTGTAAAAGGCTTAATTACAGCACTTTTTTTAGGGGAAATTGGTTTTCTTTCGTTCTCCATGCCGTGACCTTTCGGACGTTCACCCCACAGAGCCGACATCTGCACCTGCGTCTAGCCGGCAGGAAGAGTTAATTCAATTAATGGTTCAGCCAATCAGCGAAGAGGAAAGCGAAGGCTAATTAATATTCATAAGCGGGACCACACAATACGTTAACTTGAAGACTCAGGCCGTACAGACTTCTCGCCAGGATTTTTTCAAAGCGTCGGACAGGGGTCCGGGGGCCGCCGAATGTCCCTGGCGGGGTCCAGGGGCAGGGCCACTGTGGGGTGGACCCAGGTGGGCGAAGCCCCCCCGGAAGCTCTTGCATTTTAGGCTATTGAGAAGGCTTCTTTTATCAGTTTTTTTAGGGCCATATCTACGATAATCGTAGCAGTCACTTACTT
Organism: Branchiostoma floridae; assembly: GCF_000003815.2. Classification (NCBI taxonomy): domain Eukaryota; kingdom Metazoa; phylum Chordata; class Leptocardii; order Amphioxiformes; family Branchiostomatidae; genus Branchiostoma; species Branchiostoma floridae. The sequence goes on along the minus strand of NC_049995.1, from coordinate 1,104,457 downwards.
CTTTTCAGCAGTTTGACTTTAAAATATTTCGGGTCAAAGCTTCAAAGACAACTAAAACCTCATAAACAACAAACTTTACTTAGCTCAACAGTATACAAAAATATTGTACGGGTTGCCATCCTTAGTTGAAGCGCTTATTTATAGCGCTAGTATCTTCGCTGCGCCGTTAGCCGCCGTGCGACTTTTGTTGACGGTCTGATATCCCTACGTCGCCGCCTCGCTGATATTCCCACGGACATGTTTCAAAAAAAATACCCAGCAAAAAACGCTGTTCTGCGTCAAATTCTATTCTATAAAACTCAGTGTTACAGTCTAAATATTTTGTAGAAGCACCGCTGTAGGAAAGAAGGTCCAAGCAATGTAAAACATCACGTAGCATGAAGTTCGCTGTCAACTGGCACACGTGCACAGCACATGACTGTTTGAAACTCTAAGTCTAATCAACAGCCGTGTTTGATTGATAGCCGGCGGTCCTATGATGAAGTCGGCGAAAGGTGCGTTAGTTAGAAAATCTGCGTTTAGTTTTGATACGTAATTATAAGTTAGACAGTGGCGAGAATGATTATTTTCTCATCAATATTTCTCTTCAGAATTATTTGAACTTAATTGTACATCTAAACAATTGGCTTACCTGTGCAATGTTTATATGATTAATGATCAGTGTACTGAAATCATGTGTAACGTATGGCTCCTAGTCAATAGATCAGCATTTTCTCTATAGTGACCACCTGTCTATAGTGGCCACATTTCCTAGTGCTGTTGTTGTTTGGCATAAACTTTGAACATTTAAATTGTAAGTAACTTCAAAATGCCAGAGTTTCAGCCCAATAAAACACTCTCAGCGCCAGGGTATGAACAGACTGACCAGACAGACGAAAATAAATCCTCGAACAAGGTTCAATCGTATCTTCCGGGTCTGGCAGGAAGTTGTTAAACTAAAATAAGAATAGGCTCGATGGCTGATTGCATACAAAGTAAAACTGTTTAACAGTTTTACAGCTTGAAGAAAACAAACGCTCCTACAGTACCTGCACCTGCTTGATAATTATTAAATCGTATGCCCTACTTGAATAAAAAAAGTTCACTGCAATAATAAATGTACCCACATCACAAGGAGCTTATACTTTTTTAAAACTTACACCTAGTTATCGTACTGAAAATTGTTAATGACATTACATGAAGTCATTCAACAATTTTCAGTCATGATGAAAATTTTCTAAATGGAAGGTGTGATTATTGTCATTTTCTGAAAAATAGAAGCAAGCTCTATCTTTACCTGGAATCAAGTCACAATACCAGTCCACTTTGGGGGATAATGTACTGTTAAGAGGATGTTCCATTTTTGCGCAGGGGTGATTTGGAACAGTCCAATGTTGCGTGGGAAGGGGTATGGCTGAAATATGCTGTATTTGCTCTTAAGCAAATGTCGGCCTTTCTAGTTTGATTGTATGTTTGTATACACGCACCTCGCCGTCCTTCCTCTCCTGATCGTTCCTCTCCACCAGCAGAGCGGGGTGGACCATGAGCGTGACGCGCACGTCCGTGGCCACCAGGTTGTTCTGTGCGATCTGCCTGATCTGACGCACCAGTTCCAGCGGGTGCAGGATGTTCACTGTTCCGCCAGAGGTCGCTGCTGCCGCGCTGACCTGCTCCAGTGCGACGTTCTCGCCCTCGATGCCGATGATGGAGATGACAATCTTGTGACTTCTGGCAAAGTCGCCAATCTGTGTCAAAACGAAATTATGAGGTCCTGAAGTAAGGGCACGTCTCCCTGACCTGACTGAAACTTGACTAGACTATATTAGCTTGAGCTACAGTCACATATGTACCGGTGCCCGTAGAGGTTGTAGACACACACCTTTTCCCGATGGATACAGGTGTGTGTCCCGATGGAGCTACTACTGTAGACTAATTTTCATTGTCACGAAGAATTCCTGCCTTCGGGCTAGCTGATGCTGGAATAGTTTTCACTCTATACATACGACTGACAAAAAATACTTGGAGAGGAGAAATTTCTGCCAACAGTCTTTGATGCTATGACATGTTGAGACCGACGTTGGAGGAACCCTTCAATACCTGCTGCTTGTTACATAACAAACAAACAATCGCTGTTGAAAAGTAGCTTATCTTGGTATCATAGATAAAGGCGTTGCCTTCAATGATGTAATACTGTAGAGCACCTTCTGTTTTTGTTGGAGGACTATACTAGCTACATGTTCTGTTCCGTTTCACCTTTCACCTGTTTTTTTTTTTTTTAAGTTTTATTTTAGTCATTTGCAGAATGTACGATGTATTTCTACCTTTTTGTAAAAGCCAGGATCCTTCTTGACGTCTCCGACTCCGACGTTTGCGGCACCGTCCGTGCAGAGAATGATCTCCGAGCGCGGCTTGTCGGCCACCACCCCCGCACACACGGCCAGGGCCGGCCCCAGGGCTGTCGTACCGCCTGCGCTCAGGTCACACACCTTTTCTTTCAGTGTGCTTTAGGACCAGAAGAAATAAAATCATCAAAGTTAATTCTCGATTCTTTTTCACGGCGGGTGCAATAGATATAACGCTAGTTCACCTTTGTCCGCAGGGTAACCTATATCTGTTGTTTTCAAAAGCAATGTATTTCTATCATTCCTATGAAATATGAGTTCAAACTGCAATATTTTGAAAATATCACAATTTGAAACCACTGTTCTTCGACTTGATGTTCCTAATTGCGCTGTTTTGAAGAAGAACGAAAAAAGGTTACCCCACGAATAAAGGTAAACCAGCGTTATAACTAAATGCCCTATTGTTCACCACCTTTATCTGCTATCCATTTTCAACGCTACCATCTACGCAATTTCGTGCCACATACACGGCGACGGTCTTTCAGCCGCTTTCTGGAGCACTAACCCATACTCACTTCTACCGTGTCACCACACACATAGCGGGTCACAAACGGCTTATAATGTTATAATGCACGTCGTTATGCGATATCAAACAACAGCAAATGTCCTGGGTAGACAGTTATCAGTTCAACACCATCATCCTCCTACGCAGGGACATCCAACAACAAAACCGCCTGTTTGGATGTACCCTGCTTTATCAACCATCACTCTTAGTTCCTATGGGCGTCCCCCCCCCCCATACCAGCTGTCAGCCAATCAGAGAATAGGCTTTTCAGTTATCAAAAGGGGTCTCGCATATATAAGGGTAAACTAATGAATATTTATAAGCAACTTACGTTGATGGCATTGCTGCCCCTACGGCCGGTGAGGCTATGGGACCGGTGAGGTGAGGTGAGGAGGTCAGGAACTAAGGGTGACGGTTGAGAAGCAGGCTATGGTACATCCAGACGTGTATTGTTCACCAGCCAGAATTTTTCACTTTTCACCATTCACCTTTGACATATTACCAGCTTACAATGTGTGTTGACCAAAGCATGCGCAGCTAGAACCATGAACCGCCTTGTTCTAAACACTCACGCCAGTGAATCTTTAATCGGCTGCAGTTCAAACTTCTCCGCTAGATGTCGCCCGGTACTGATGAGTCCGTCATAGCTGTTGAGTGTGTCTCCGGTGACGTCGGTTGGTGGATAGCGCCCGTCTCCAAACAGCTGGACATGGCTTTGAAACGTTACTATGGCAACCTGCCTGTCAGGGGTGTCCAGTTCCAACCTTTCTAGGTGCCTGTGCGCAATGATACAGTATCGTTGCTTGATCATACAACCTCTCTCTATACACCATAGCTTTGTTAGTATCCTTTTCGCATACAAACAGCTAAAACATGCAAACAACAATCAAACTCGAGACACTGGGTCTAACTGTTGCCGTTTTGAGAGGTAAGTGACTTGCTAAGGTTCATGTACCAACAGAGTTGCCCTTGCCTTTTTAGCTGGCTTACACGACATCCACGAGCGCGTCAATTTTCGTCTGTTTCCAAAAAAGGTAATTAAAAAATGCTTTTTTTTTAATATATTTACGCCACATGGAAGAAGTAAGCTGAAAATATATTTCGATCCCAGAACATGTTTACAAAGTCTTCCAAAGTCTAAACAAGAAGATATGAAAGAGAAAACAAGTGTGCTTTTAGCATACCATACTGGGTCATTCAATGTGTAAGGTTGTTCAATGTTCCTGACGCCTGTTTGGGCAAGTTCTTTCTTTTCATTATTCGCATCCTTTTAAGGTGCCCAGAGAATGTTATTGATATCATCAATTTATGGCCTAAAATATTCAGAAAACAGCATAAGAACTAATCAACTCCACAATTTAAAAGACCTTAAGTCCACAGTACCGTATGGGGTATATCGTAGTAATACAAGATATTAAAACCGAACGTTCCGCTGCATTACTGTAACACGATGCTGTAGGGTCCAAAATATAATCATTTCAAGGCCTTATCAAGACCTACCCACATACTAGCTATCAATAAAAAAACCTCCAACATGCACACACACACAGACACAGTCACACACATACACAGACACACAGACACACACACGCGCGCGCACACACACACACACATACACACACACACACGCACACACACACATACACACACACGCACTCACGCACACACACACATACACATACACATACACACACACGCGCGCGCGCGCGCGCGCACACGCACACATACACACACACGCACTCACGCACACACACACATACACATACACACACACACACGCACACACACACACACACGCACTCACGCACACATACACATACACACACACACACACACACACACACACATACACACACACACGCACACACACACACGCACACACACACACACACACACACACACACACACACACACATACACACAGACACACACATACACACACATACACTACCGGAAACTAAGGCTTCTTGACACAGGCACTAAGGCGGGCGCTGACCTGGCAATGGCGGCTGTCATACACTCCAGGCGCGTGACGTACTCCTTCCCCGCCTTCTTGTCCCTCATGGCCTTCCACTCGGCTGAAACACACAGCGACATAGATGTACATGTATTTCTTTATATTTGAGATGACAGAACATCCGGTGGCTGATATGTCTACTCACAGACATTTCCCAAGGGCACACGATCGGGGCCTGATGGGTTTTCAAACCTAGAAGTTCTGGAAACTAAGTTAACAACGCTAAACACAAACTACTTTCCTCCCGATATAGATAAAGCAACTCTTATGCTGAAACCCTTTCATTCCTTTTGACCGAAATAAGACTAAATAGGCCTGACTTCATGCAAATGTGCATAATTTAGAATGTTAAAACGTAATAGTTTAAACCCATTGAGGCTGACCTTCGATCACTGAAATCACAAAATATAGCACAAGTTGCCTTGCCGAAATGTATGCCGACAATATTCGACAAATTGAACTATCTTGTGCCAACTCGTGCATTCGTGTTTGAGATTCCTATATCGCGTTGTCTTCTTTTCCCTTCTTCTAAAAGTGTAACAAAGGCAAAGGAGGTACTTTGACGTTTTTTGAAGATTATTGGCGAAGGATGTTGCCCCAAACCACCCCTACCTTGCAGTTGCGGTACCCTGGTGGTGACCCCCATGGACCCGCTGACGTCCACACACAGCACCACCACCCCCTGGGCCCCCGGGATCACCCCCGGACTCGCGCCGCTCGGGTCGTCTGTCGGGGTGTCAGCCGGTGCCAGGACGTATTCTACCGTCCCGTCAGTCGGAATCTACGGTATATATGTTAGAAAGTAGGAAAGGGTTGGACTTATTATGGAATAAAGCAGTTCAAACTTGAAACAAAAATACGTGCGTTGGCAAACTCGCCTAGTTTACATTTTCAGCAGGTCACCAATACTCTTCTGATACGTGTATCAATTTTTTAATTCTTTAATGTGAAACATAATAACTATAAATGTACCAAAAATACAAGAAGGTAATTTTTCTGAATTTCATCCCGACTCTAAATTGGAAATTATGCACCTCTTGATGAACAGTTAACATAATAGTAGTAGTAGTCCACTGTATTCTGCTGATGGATGGCATATATAAGACGGGAGTCATGCCAATGTGAATCTACTGTTGAACGAGGCTACGTTTTCTTCCGCAATCGCTCACATACCTAGTTTTTAGTGTTGTAATGCGCAGATCAGTTGTATTTATTGTCGTCTTTGCCATGTGTTGTACTCTGTACAATTTGTAGGGATCAGTATCATCACCATGTAAAGGACTGGTGCCCATATTGTCAAGTTGTATTTGTTTGTTTATTTGTGTGAAGAACGTAAGAACGCTGACGTCACTTACGTCTTTCTCCTCGATCCCATCATTTCTCGTGTTGCAAAAGTGACTGAAAAATTGAGCAAAAGATAATCAGTGTCACCTGCGGGACTTCATAAATTACCAGCATGCGTAAAGCTAAGGGCACAACCCGCCGTAAGTGCAAATACGTGCTGTCTACGTGCCAAAACGTGGGCAATCTTTTGGCATCCGTAAGTGGTAAGTACCGCCTCCGTACGAACTCGTAGGGAATCCGACGGATTTTGGAGCATGCAGACACGCCGTAGAACTTTACGTGCAGGCAAAACTTTGTGTGCCATCGGGCAACCTTGCGCAGCCGTGCGAGTGACGTGCATTGACGTACTCCCTTCCTGCTCTTGCCAGTCCTTCCCCACGTTTTCAAAAATACGTGGCGGACGTGGCCTTCCAAATAAACGTACGTCGGACAAATTGCACGTACGGAGGGGTGTGCCCGTAGCTTCACGAGGAATTAAGGTATACGACTCAATATCGGGGCTCATAACTTTACATAGTCAATAATGATAATCCATAAATTTCAAATTATTATGGTCATTACTCTCCTAACGACGTCTTTATAACCAAGGATCAGATTAAAATTTCGCTTGTTCGTAATTCTGACACCACTCACCAGTGCCATCCGCCTGGTTGTCCGTTCTCCCCGTTGCTGATTTTCGACAGGTGCGACAAGACTGCGTTACACTCGGCACAGCTAGGTGGCGCTCTTGGCATTACAGTGGTCTCGTTTTCCAGACAGCTGAGGCTCACTAATACAACATTACCGTCGGCCTGTAACAACAATCGTGTCTCAACATAAAGCATAATTTTCAATGCTTCACAGAACCCTTAGACATACAGTTAGCAAGGCAAGGAGTTTCAACATGTTCTAACTAAAAGGCTATTAGCTATTGTCGCGTTATAGCATGGGCTCGCGCTGTCGCACCATTGTCGCAATATGACGTTTGCATTATCAAGTAATATCTGTTAAACGTTATGAATCTTGACAAGATATCTTCTAGAATCATATCTAGGTGCTTGAGTCAATGTTATTTGGCGTATCTTGAAGAGGTCACCGAAAACCAATTTATTTTAAGTTATGCGTGATTCTGACGATTATTAGCTGTGACACAACACATTACGGAGGGAGTGGGAACTTCTATCTTCCACTTTCTCAGGAAAACAATTCAAACCTAACACGTTAGAATTCAGAGTTAGCGTTTAAGCTATAGCAATATGAAAGCCATGAATGTTTCTAGTTTGGCAAGTGATACCAGTGTACCACACTAGTATCACTTTCACTACACTAGTTCACTTCTTGAATCTGATTCAGGAATGAATGCCTTGTTAGTTGTGATACCACGTTTGGTCACTTCAAATCTTGTTTAGTAGTTTATAGTGTCTATTTTGAAATTTTAGCCATCTTTTTTTACCCATCATGTTTTTTTCGCGCTATCACATCATTTTTGCACTCTGCATAGGATGTCATCCATAAAACTTATTTGCTGTAGCCTAAATGAAAAACCAGATTGTCCAACCTTCTTGCGCTTCACGATCTTCTTCTGACGCTTGGCAGCTCCAGTTTCTGTGTCTGCCAGGCTGTTTTCCAGCTGCTGCTGTTCCTCCTCGCTGCTGCTGCCGTCAGAGCTGTCACTGCTGTCAGCGTTGCGCTGCTGCTGTTCCTCCTCACTGCTGTCGCTGCTGTCTCTCATAGCGCTCCGCCCGCCCAAGAGACGCCCGAACAGCCCCAGACCGGACAGAACAGCGCCGGAAGACTTCTTCGTCTTCTTCTTCGTCTTCGTCTTGGTCCTCACAGCTGGCGATGGGCGTGGCTTTCCTACGACAGGCAGTGCACAATTGGCTGTCACAAATTAGATATAGAAATCGTGAGATTTCAAAAAATCTCTATCGACCAGAGGATTTTTCCATTCTGTCCAGAGCTAACTGAAGACGAATATCAATTGATGGTTGTATGTTTTGTATGTACCTTATCCGAATTGAAAACAAAACAGTGAGATATGTTAATGTGACTAGTACTGGAGTGTGTAGTATGGGATGAGAATCAGCTTTTACAAAAACATTGGAGGAATATCCAACCTCTAAACAGAGATGTATTTCCTATGTATGGAGGGGTTGTCACATGTCATCATTATGTTCTTAAACTTGCTATTCATGGTCATTGAGATGAATCCTTGTGACTGGACTACCTTATTCTGTCTCTTGTAACGTTAATAAAACTTATAGGACAAGACATAGGAAACTACTCACCTTTTTTCTGTGGTTTTCCATTTCTCTTCTGCAGTTTGTCCTGTGGAATGTCGTCAACTGTGATCAACTTGCGGTAAGAGTCCTCGATAGTCGGGTCGTAGTCTTCAACAAAGTCTCCCTGCACGAAGCGCACACACAGGCTGGACTTCCCGACACCCCCCGCGCCAAGCATGGCAAGCTGTGGGAACAACAGACATGCTCTCATCAGTGTGTTGTTTTGTTTGTTTGTTTGTTTGTTTGTTTGTTTGTTTATTCTGTAGACCCGGAAAACCGCCTCGTAACGTCACATACCAGGTTTGTACAGAAGAGTACAGTATGCGTATCTGGATATTACTCGTTTGATCCATCTACACAGGAAAGGACCCTCTTTGGTACTCTACATGACGTGTTGGGTCAATTCAAGATGTGTCTCTCCTCCACCACGGTAAATGCAGAAATGTTCTCGGTGGTTTTGTGTTCACGGTTTTCGCGGTGACCGCCTCACCGTGAACTCAAAACCACCGCGAAATGTTTTTGTCTGTTACGTATGCAGAAGGTAGATATAGTTAGATCAGTTATAGTTAATCACGCCAGCACTGCCGAAGGTGACACTTCAGTCCGACTGGAGCACCTTGGATTAGACTTTTCGTGGTGGTTTTAAGTTCGCGGTAGCACCATGCACTGTAGTCTCTTATTGCTATGAAAAATTTTCGCGGTGGTTTGAAATTCACGGTGAAGTGGCTACCGCGAAAACCGCGATAATATAACCGCCGCGAACATTTCTGCATTGCTTGGAAGTAGAAACGGTATCTTTCGCTGATATTTTATAACTAAATACCTTGGGTGCTGTGCCGCATTAGCATTGTCCATCTTTTATGAAAGAATATAACAAAATGTGAAACAAAGTCCAAACTGGTTCTTACGTAGAACTCGCTAGACTGACTATCTGTGATGATGTGTTGCTGATATGGTTGGCTTAGATATTTAGTGAAAACCGAAATGTGTTATAAGATTTGCATTTCATTTAACGGTAAACATGAGTACGTATATTCGAATAGGGACGTTCCTCATATAGGACGTTAGGTGGAGATCCCGTGCTTGAGGAAAGCTACACCTCGAGCACGTGAAAGAATCAGCCACACTTACCGAAATGAGTAGGGGTCCATCCCTGGGTACACTGGGCTTTTTCCTGGGTACACTGAGCTTTTTCCCTCCTCCTGCACCTGTTTTATCCATTGTTTTCGTTTGTGTTTTAGTGTAATACTTGTGTGCGAATAAATAAACAAACAAACAAACTGGCCCAAACCCCATCTATAGTATATCAGTTCTGGCTGTTACCCATGCAGCTGCGCCCTCTAGCGGAATGCCTTACAATTACACTCATTACGCTGGGTGTGGCTATTTCCGCGTTTTTGTGGATCGCTACGCTGACCTTGTAGTTCTTCCCGTCCCTCTGGGTCTGTCGGATGACCTCGTGAAAAGCCTCCTCCACGTTCTGTCCCGTCTTGGCGGACGTCTCTAGATACGGCAGACCGTGCCGCTGCGCCACCTGGCGACCCTCCTCGGCAGTGACCTGACGACTAGCGGACAGGTCGATCTTATTTCCACACAGCACCTGTACAGCACATGTCGTAAACAGGGGACGGACAAAATTATTACTATTACCTATCATGGCCTCAGACTACTAGAGTTATACGTAAATGCACTTTCTATGATGTGTGTAAGTACTAAGCTACCGTTAATGTTAATGAGAGACATTCTGAGCCCCTTATACTACTTCGGGCCACATATGATTTTCAATATGTTGAGCCCAAGAATTACTGTTCTTTTGACTGCTGATCATGAGTCCCATATCTTGAAGAAAAGAGTAATGTTATTTTCGGTTTAGGGAAAGGAGACCGCGTAAACAACATGTTAACACCATATGGTTTCAGGGCGGCGTCCATCTCTAAATTCTATAGTTCACGGACCACACGACTATACAAGTGATACTCGTAGGGGGCGAGTCCACTGGAAAGTACATCCTGACGTTGTTTGATCAGAAATCAGTAATATGCGACCATTTATGTACTTTGCTTGGTCGTGAATCGACCTCACCACCTCACGTATACGTATGCAAGGCAATCACTCTACCCACGATGCCATTGTAGAGTGTATTTGTAGTTAGAGAAGCGCCCCCTTACCGCCGGCACGTGATCTGCACCCTTGATCTTCAGGAGCCACTCGTAGATAGATCCCGCCTGATCCAGGCTGCCGCGTGACGTCACGTCAAATATCAGGATATAGGCATTCCCTGTCCGCATGTACTACAGAACGGGATAGAAGTCACTTATACATCCTCCTACGCAGGGACATCCTACAGAGAAACCGCCTGTCTGGATGTACCCTGCTTTCTCAACCGTTACCCTAAGTTCCTGTGGACGTCCACCCCCAGGCCAAAACCAGCTGTCAGCCAATCAGAGAATAGAACTTTAGTTTTCAAAAGGGGTATATATAAGGGTAAGCTCATTAATAGTTATAAGCAGGGAGGTCAGGAACTAAGGATGGCGGTTAAGAAAGAAGGGTACATCCAGACAGGCGTTTTCTCCGTTGGATGTCCCTGCGTAGGACACTTATAAAATGCACTTATAAAATCTAATCATCTGTTCAAAACTAACTAATACAGACCCTGACTGTCAATTACATTTAAAAACCAACCAATGACAGCGTGGCATCTAGTTGTTCGACCAATAAGAGAGTGACTGAAAGCCGGTAACATTTGCATGTCTACGTTTTAACAGAGGTGTGAGGGGCAGTCAGACGACAAAGCATTATATCGTGTTTTAAAAACGTCAACCTCCCTCCTCTGTATAGGATACACGAGTATGTATGCTTGAAGGCGAGCTGTACAAATAATGTCCATATTCGAGTCTACTTTATCATCATTATTGTCATGATTATCATCATCACTGACATCAGTGCCATCGTCACTATCATCCTTAACATCGCTATGATTATTATTATCATCATAATCATAATCAGCATAATCGTCATTATGATTATGTTGTCATTAACCGATAATCTCATAGATGTTGATCTACCTGGTCCCTCATGGCGGAGAACTCCTCCTGTCCAGCTGTATCCAGGATGTCCAACATGCAGGTCTGAACGGGAAATATGAAGACAAACATTTTCGCATAACAAAATCTATCTTTTCCATAGCCGTAGCATACTCGTGTCCAAATTATTGATACAACACACAAAAGTAACTGTTCTGTACGACTAAGATATATCATGTTATCGCGTGCTTTCTCTGTTTGTTTAATTGTGAACAACATAGCTCGTGAAGACACGGATGGGTCCTGATCATATTCTGTATGTAAGTTAGTAGAAGGTGGTGAAAACAAGAAACGATCAGATTATAGCCCCTGCCGGAATGCTATGGTAATACAGTCAGTTTGGATCCTCTGAACAGGCAAGCGTCACAAATTTTTGTTAGGAGATCGATTTCCTTGTCGACAAAAAGCGACAGAAGGCCCTCTAACGGCTTTAATTGGAACTACAGGCACCATTTCATTTGCAGATTTCGAAACAGGACAAGTCAAGAAGAGAGGAGTGAATGTCCATGATTCTTTCCCTGTAATGTAGGTAACTTCAAAGAAGACCCACGCAATGTTATGTTCATTGTGCAAGTTAGAACTTCATTAGTGAGGAAAATCAGTACTTTGAAATGCGTAGATGTTAGCCTTGATGTTCTGTAAATGCATTGCATGCTGTAGTAATGCTCTCACTCACTAGTAACGCTAGTTCACCTTTATCCGCGGGGTAACCTATATCCGTTGTTCACAATATTTCAGTGGACCGACATTTTCAAAATTTTGCAGTTTAAAACCACCGCCCGTCGAATTGACGTCCCTGAATACCCTGTTTTAAACCATCGAATATAGATTACCCCTCGAATAAAGGTAAACTGACGATACGCCCCATACATTGTTAGAATTGCTGTGCAATAATGATTGATAGATTGATTATGATCAATCGATTGATTGATTGATAGAATGATTGATAGAATGTGATTAATGCCATTAATGTCATATTCAGTACATATACAACTTGGAAGAGGAACATAAATAGATATGACTAATGCAAATCATTTGCATTATCAATTCTGTGATCTTCCAACATGATGGCATGTTACTAGTTTGGTAAAGTGCCATCATTTTCTATAAACACACACGCAGAATAATAACAGACCCTACCTTCCCGTCATCCTGACCGCTGTTACGGCGCTTGGAGAAAGCTCGGACCTCTTCGTCCTCGTCTACGGACTCTTCACTCTCGTCCGGGTGATCCCGAAGATACACGAACTCACTTCCGAACTGCATTCCGACGGTGTATGCGGTAACTTGTACGTCTGAAGCATATATAGTGTTTTAAGTTCTATTAGAAACGCTGAACAAAATAATTCGGGTAGTGTTACGTTATCCGTCACATACATTTATTTCTAACACGATACATTTATATGCACAGCTGAAGCAAACAAAGAATTACAATGGTCACTGCACCTTACTACACATGTTCTTCTTCTTCTTTCGTACTGCCTAGCCTCAATTTTTGAGATTATTGGTAGACTACGCATGGGTAAATTACAATACAAGTGACCAGTACAAATAGACATGGGAAAATAAAGGAAAAATGCTAGGGGAAATGAAAACAAACTGATTTTCTGTGTGCAAAAGACAGGACAGGTGAATTTAGTGGGTTAATAGAACACATATTTACATATATACAAGACGTGTGGGGGTGGCTCAATGCAGCAGGGTCCTCCCCAGCTCAGTTTTGAACTGGGAGAGAGACCCCGCCTCCGCCACACCAGGCTCAAGTTCATTCCACTCTCTGATGGTACAAGGGAAGAACGAGAGCCTGTAGTAGTTGTTCCTGCACGCGATGGCCTGCAACGTTTGTGAGTGATTGGTGCGGCGGGAGCATCGAGCCACCGGGACACTGAGCATGGTCGTGTGAGGTACGTACATGATGTTTACAGTAACCCTTGCAAGCTCTCGTCTGGCAGCAGAGTGTTAAATACTTAGATGGTTTGTAGCCCTGAAACCAGAGGCCTTGGGTTCGAATCCCTTGTAATTGCATGATACCGATCATGGTTTTGTCACTGGGAAAGGCACTTAACACGATTCTCTTCAGTTCACCTGTTTATCCACTTACTTAATATCTTTTACTGCATTTATGTGCCCGTAGATAGGAACTTGTGCTGTTTCTATTTTGTAATTGCGTTCTAATGTTCCAATGAAATGAACTCCTAAAAAACGGAGCTATGCCCTGAGTGTACATACATCCTGGTTGAATATAATACTACCCAACTTGACCTTGCCGAACTATCCTTCGAGATTAATGCCCTAAAGACCCCTACCATTACCTTATCAAGCTTAGATCTATTGTTCTTTATATGCGGCAAAACTCATTAACTTGAGTTTATGTATACAGTGCCATATAGTCATTGTCTCTGTCCAATAGCAGCAATAGAGAAAAACAGAGCAACAATTGTCACGTGGACAATTTTACTTTCATTGTCACCAGAAACGCTTGTTTGGGCAATTTTTGGCTAGGATCGGTCGAAGACACAACATTTTCCCTCCCAGGCAAAATGTTTGTTTGTGACGTGTTTTGTTCTGACACGGCCTTTGAGACGTCAGCGGCTAAATGGGGACGTGAGTCACCGCGGGACATGAAAACAAAAGCTTGTTTTGACATGGCGTGCAGTCAACCGTGAATACCTGTCAGTGTCACAGCACACCGAACCGACTATACATTTGTTTATAACGTTAACTACTAGTATGTTCCATAGTAGCCTGGGTACCATCCGGATAGTAGTTCGCTCCTATGTTCGCTTTTACAGCAGAGAAACTGCATATAGTATATAATGAACGCCGAGGCGAACTACTTTCCCGATGGTACCCAGGCTAGGTCCATAGTTGTCCATGTGCTGTAAAACTTTCAGCCGTCTTTGATGCTTGTCAGCGGTTGGTTCTGTAGTCTTACGACATAACAATCCGGTGCAACGCAATCCTACAATGTAACAAGCATTACGTTCAACGCAGTCCTAGGAAATGGCAATCGTACAACGTAGTCTTAAGCTTGCGACATAACAATCTTAAACGCAGTCCTACGACATAAAAATCGTACAACGCAGTACGACATAACAATCGAACAACGACCTTCGGCAAATGTGGACGCACCGTTTCGTTCACGTCAAAGCGTCTCGTATTGTCTTTTATTCATTTTAATGTAACGTTAACGAGATCATTAGTACACCTAACTACTATTTAGGAATACAAGGAAAGCAAGAACGTCATAAGTGCGCCAATGTCACAATGGTATTCTGAACCACCTGTTATTTCTAGCCTGTACAACTCTAGTTTTCTCTCTCGATAGTAGATGACTATGACTGATAGATACCGCAATGACAAAAGACTTGAACATTTGCCCCTTGAACAGTACGGTATACGTACACAGTTAAGTACACATATGAACCAAATTGGCGAGGTCTTAACAGATCTGTTTTAGGCTATATCGCAGAATTATGAAACTTGATTCAAAAGAACGCCTTTGACTGTCACGTAATCGGAGCTAAGTTAGAGGTAAACGCCCCTTGGATTAGAAGTCAACGTTGCATCATAAGTACGCAATATCTCTCTGTGCTCTATTTACAAACAGTGACCTCATATACTTGATACAAACACATGTAACATGTGAAGGCATGCCTCTTGGCTAGATAACAGTGTTACTGGCGGTTTGTTACCTTGTAATTGTGAAAACGCCAAGCCGGCATGTTGTATTGTACTCCCGTGACGTTAGTACATGTACCTACAGTGCAGGTGTAACGTTACTTTATACCGTAAAGGTTTTCAGCGCACAACAACGCTTCGGTTCGTAACGAAACATTCTACAAGTAGATTGTCACTTCGTTAGTTTACCTCGACCAGGCCATTGGTTATAACAAATAACGTAGAAAATATGCAGATAGAGAATAAAAGCTCACCTATACCGCGTCCTACTGTGATCGTCTTCGCTTCCGGGTTTGTTTGGTGGTGTCCAACACACAGTGTACTTATAGCTGACGTCACGGAAGCTATTTTGGGAAGAGATCTTCTATTGGTCAGGGGGATCCAAGGTCTGGTCTCTGATTGGTCAATTATTTCTGATGTCATATTTAAAATAAGGGCAGCAATATAAATACTGGCGCGTAGTTTTCGTACAAGCAGATGAATTAGAGAAGGTACGCATCTATCTATTTAGCTGTGCGTAGCGTATATAATACTTAATCTTGGATTTGTATTAACGTTAACTATTTATTGGACTGGAGTGTTGCTATGGGAAGTATGGCTAACATAGAGACGCTGAAGTGTGTGGTAGTGGGGGACGGGGCGGTGGGGAAGACGTGCCTACTGATGTGCTACGCTACCGGACAGTTTCCGACTGTCTACGTCCCCACAGTCTTCGACAACTACGCAGGTAAGACCTCCATAGTCCTTCTCACAGCGATGGTCACCTTTGTCGCACGACCGTCGTACGATTTCGTTAAAATCGTACCTGTCTTGAACATTACGTAAACCATTGCCTATCGAAAATGTCTACCCCAGGTTTATTATGTGTTTCTACTTGATTTTGGAGTCGTGTCATACACATTTTCGTAGCTATTATTCCTGTTTATGGACGTATGAAATCAAGGTACATTTGCATAACAAAAAAAAAGCACTTATCAGTAGAACATTGTTTTACAATAGAACATTGTTCTACAATTGCCATAGCCCTATCTGATAAATCAGTGACCTACACTCATATTTAAGGGTGGAGGTGCACATGCGTTTAAGGAATGAATACTAAATACATCTTAGACAGTTTATATAAAATGGTATAATTCGACGAAAAAGGGTATGCTGTAAGGTTTTGACCCATAGAATAGTCGTTCTGAATTTTAATTCTGCCATGATATCGATCTTTTTAATGGCGAGACTTGATAAAATTATACTACTGAAAAAAATCCAGAATGTGAAGAAAAAATTGTTTGCATACATGATCACAAAGATTTCGCTCCACACCATTTTCTGTGTTGTTTGCGAAGTGATCTTATCATTTTGTCCAACCTTCACACAGTGTCCGATCGATAGACATTAGATTATGAAGCTCTTACGGCCTTGTAAGTAATGTGTGTACAGGGTGGAAGTAGGGTGATTTCTATAGATAAGCTAAATATGTGTGACAATAAGAAAGTAAAGACCTAATAGATCATCATACATCATCCCTTAGGCCACAGCAAGTATATTTTATTGATGACATCATATGCAGAGTGCAAAAATAATGAGATAGCGTGAAGAACACCAGATGGGTAAAAAAAGAAGCTGCCAAATTGTCAAAATAGACACAATAAACGTTGTAACAAGAGCTTAAGTGGTACCACAGCCAACAAGTCACTTATTCTTGTATTCAAGAAGTGCACTAGTGTAGTAAATGTGACACTAATGTGGCAGACCGGTATCACTTACACTTATGGTTTCCATATTGGTGCCAATATTCAGTAAGATTCGCTTCTGCAACTACAGTCAAGGTTACCATTCTAGTGTCACTCCTACATACAATTCTTAGCTTATAACAAATCTATTAACTCATTTTGGTCTTTTGGACCACCCCTGAAGAAGAAAACAATCTTGTTTTTTGTTGTTGTTGAAATTGGGCAAAAATCAATGAGAGTGTGTATTCAGTTGTCCATAAAAACACACAAATTTTCACAATATCAGATCAAATGATAAATATTATAACTAGTGTTATGCACCGAAAGATGAAGCAATTTAGAGTAGCGTAGACTGGTCTAATAGTCCCCTATAATGAGATGCAAAAGAAAAAGATAATGATGCAAATATTTGACGGACATGCAGCAATTCCCTTATTAGTCGCTTTCCTAATTGCTCGGCGTCATTGGCTGAACTACACCAATCATGATGGACAGTCTTTTGTTTACCTCGTTGACCTCGTTTTCGATCTATCATGGCCGCCGCGTGAGAAAGGTGAATTTGTTGACGTGAACGCAACGCAGCGGTTTTACGACGATCCCGTAAAGAATTATGGGAAGTGTGAAAAGTGTGAAACTGGTGTTTTTACTCTTTGGTTTATCTCTGCCCCACAGTGAACATAGTGGTGGGTGGCACGCCGTACAACCTGGGACTGTTCGACACGGCTGGACAGGTACGTCTAAACGAATTGAAATAATTGCACATTAGCAAGGTGCTCTTCATGGCATCTAAAGGTTGAGGGTTCGAATCCATAGCAGGTCCTACTGTTGTCCTTAGAAAGGCACTTACCACCTATTTTCTCACTCTATTCACGTGAAAATTCGTACTTAGCTTACGTTCGAATGAGATTCATATGAAGGTTCCGTGAATGAGATAGCCCTCAGGGGTTGAAACTCCGCATGCAATAGAACTCAACACACTTTTGGTGTGATTGCAATTGGCTAAAAATAAAACCCGTATCCATCGCGAAGCCACTTCAAAATATTAGCTATTTAACAAAGCATAAAGAAGAAGAAAGGGTCGTATCGCAAACTGTTTTGTGATCACCAATGAAACGGATATGTATCTATTTCATTTGTTTATCATCTTCTCTAATCAATGCCTGTTTGTTAACGGCGGAAATATGCCTTTCCAACTCAAGTGTATCTTTTGTTTTTGTCCGATCCATTTTTAAGTTTCATTTTAAATACAAAAGTAGCGCCCAAATGAATACTTTTAAGTTTTCGATGTTAAAACCTCAAGACTTTTTTTTCTAATTCGGTGCAGTAGAGATTTATTTCATCTTAGTTAGTTTCAACCATCCTATTTTATCATGTATGTATCTTTTCAGTGCCATTTTAGGACTTAAGCTAATCATAAGTAGCATGTGCTGTAAGCATTGACAACAGTAACTTGTTCGCCCAACTGAAATCCTTTATGCTTATTTAATCTAGTCATTAGGCATTTATATGATAGAATATACCGTCTTTATTTTTGCTTTTTGAACAATAAAATGGAAGGTTAAATCATATCTCACACACTACAGGAAGATTATGACCGTTTACGGCCGTTGGCGTACCCGATGACGTCAGTGTTTTTGGTGTGTTTCTCGGTGGTGAACCCGACATCCTTTGCGAACGTGCGGGAGAAATGGATCCCCGAGTTACGTCACTACCAACCGGACACGCCCATTGTCCTAGTGGGAACTCAGGTATGAGACCTCTCTCGCCAAACTTAAGGTTTTCACAAACACGAATAATTTAGCCTTTTCTACCATGTAGGTCGGTATCCTGGGGAAATTCGTTTTTTTTTTTCTAAACAGCTTCGATAAAAAATTGATAACAAATGATACTTTTTGGGTCTAAAATAAGAATTTCACTACATAATGTACCAAAAATAAAGAGGCGACAGACGGTATCAATAAGTTTCTCGGAAAGAAGCAAGAAACGGCTTTCCACCGTCTTCATTAAGTTTTGCGCCC
>NC_049995.1:1082586-1085343 GCF_000003815.2 Branchiostoma floridae | reverse complement strand
CGCCTAATGTGAGGGGGGTATAAAGAAACTCCGATTCGAGACGTAGACCGAAATACCGGACAGATCACAGTCGCCGCAATCGGAAACTGGGGGCGCCCTTGGGAAAGCCGTGCGTGCATGTGTCGTACGAAATTGGGCTGTCTTGTTATGGGAAAGACGGTCTTAGATCCTTGCCGGTGTTTGGTTCGGTCACGGCCTGCTGGAAAATTCTACATGAAAATCGTTCGAAATACTGTAAATGCAGAAATGTTCGCGGTGGATTATATATATAATTAATCTTCGCGGTTTTCGCGGCGGCCGTTTCACCGCGAATTTAAAACCACCGCAAACATTTTTCTATAACAGTAAGAGACTACAGTGCATGGTGCTACCGCGAAATTAAAACCACCGCGAAAAGTCCATTTTCCCGCTACCGCGAAATTAAATCCCCGCGAACTTAAATGCATTTACAGTATGTGACGGTTACATAGTAAATGTATTACCTGCTTCGTAATTTTGGACGCGCAAGTTTTGTCTATAAAAGTCGCAGGGAATGTTGTATGAAAGGTCCTCTTAAGATTGCTTTTAGCGTTTCATGTCAAGATTTATGCTAAAAATTGATAGATCAAAACTTTTTTCAAAGTTACTCGTTTGTGTTCGCATGATCATGAACAGATTGACCGACGCGACGACCCGCGGACTTTGGAGGAACTGCAGCAGACCGGACAGCGCCCAGTCACCGCTGCGCAGGGGCAGAAGCTGGCGAAGGAGACAGGCGCGGAGTCTTACGCGGAGTGCTCCGCTCTCACTCAGCTGGGCATCAAGAACGTCTTTGACGAGGCCATCATAGCAACCTTATTTGCTCCTAAGAAGAAGAAAAGGAGCAGGCGTCGCAGGAAATGCACCATTTTCTAGGATATGTCAACATTCTCGAAGAAATGTGGTTAGACATGTATATATCAATCGATTCTAAACTGGACATATCCTTGCACGCGTTTTTTGTTGTCCTTGTTTTTTATGTGAAAAAACAACACTTTACAGGGTTCTCCCCAGAATTTTTTAGTATAGTGGAGGGGCTGGCAAAAATAAACCGCACCAACGCGCTGCACTTTCATGAAAATGGGTTCATTTTGCAATGACAGAGGGTGTCAAATAGAAATACTACAAGTATAATATACTGTTGTTATTCCTTTGTTGTGAAGTGGCAAAACTACTATTGTTTTGATCATTGCTCATTCACAAGTTTTTGCAGACAATGCTGACTGGAAAAGTGATGCCACTTGGTACAAAAATCTGTCAATTGTCATTAATCTTAGCAAAACTAACAAAGAAAATAGGGAAAAAACACACTAAATTTGAAAAATAGTATAGTGGAGCTGGCTGAGAGTATAGTGGGGAGAACCCTGCTTTAAATTGATTCAATAGATAGCTCAGCATTATCAGATCTTATCAGACAACTGATATTTTCAGAACAATCGTACTGTTCTCGTCTTTATACAGAACAAGAATGCTTCACATCATAAGAAATGGGTTTCAAGATATCTTATGACTTCCATTAATATATAGATTCATCTCCTACGTTTGGGATTGGTTGTGTCTGTGTGTGCGCAGCTTTAACTCAAGATCCTTTGATAGATTTATGTGTACTTTGACATTTGTGTGGTAATATGCACAAGATGACACTAAGGCACTGTAACTTATCATTTCTAGATAAATTGATGCCAAAGATAAACACCCCCATTTCCAAGTTGTGGTACAGTTCACATCTGGCGCCAGTAAGCTTGAACCAATCACCTCCTATCCAAGCAGAGGTTAGGTTCCGGGTTGCTACACTGCATCAGTTTAATACAAGAAATAGCTACCAGGGCATAAATGCAAACAGGTTTAAAAGAAATTGTTATTCCTGTTAAAAAGGGTATCAAACATCTTAGCAAAAACCAGAATTACTTCATGGATGTTTGTCTCCTTAACCTCTTATCAAAGCTCCACGCAGATGAAACATACATACATGTATCTGTGTTAGTGTTTCACCGGATAAAAGTCTTTTAGATAGCATACATAGCATTGCTAAAACTAATTTGTAGTTAAGTGTTGCTGTATTTTGTGTAAAGCGGTGATTATGAAAGAAGTTGGCATAACGTGTACATGTTGGTTATACTATTGCTACTAAATAAAGTTGTTTAACTCATAGTTTTACTACTCATTACGATTTTTTTTAAGCGCGTGTAATTTTCAGCACCACGGACAGGTGTGTGTGTGTGTGTGTGTGCGCGCGTGATGTTCATCATCACGGACAGGTGTGTGTGTGTGTGTGTGTGTGTGTGTGCGCGTGATGTTCATCATCACGGACAGGTGTGTGTGTGTGTGTGTGTGTGTGTGTGCGCGTGATGTTCATCATCACGGACAGGTGTGTGTGTGTGTGTGTGTGTGTGTGTGTGCGCGTGATGTTCATCATCATGGACAGGTGTGTGTGTGTGTGTGTGTGTGCGCGTGATGTTCATCATCACAGACAGGTGTGTGTGTGTGTGTGCGCGTGATGTTCATCATCACGGACAGGTGTGTGTGTGTGTGTGTGTGTGTATGATGTTCAGCACCACGGACAGGTGTGTCTGTTATGTGTGTGTGTGTGTGTGTGTATGATGCACCACGGACAAGTGTGTCTGTTTGTGTTGTGTGTGATTTTCAGCACCACGGACAGGTGTGTGTGTGTGTGTGTGTGTGTGTGATGTTCATCATCACGGACAGGTGTGTGTGTGTGTGCTATTTTCAGCACCGTGG
>NC_049995.1:1079635-1081286 GCF_000003815.2 Branchiostoma floridae | reverse complement strand
GTCTATTAAGTACAGTACTGTTACATTGACCTGTACAATAAAACAATAAACAATTTTGGACCTGTACCCAAATGATGTACTCAGTACATATTAAACTGTGTGTTAGTATGCAGGGTATTAGCTAGGATTTCATTTAAGTGTAATGGTTATAATGGCAAAGTACCCATGGGACAGTGTGAAAAAGTGGTCTTGGCCCTTCCACAGTGAGAATCTTGAAAATGTAGGGTAACAAGGTAGCATCTTAGGGGTACCCCTAAGAAGACTTAAGTGTTTTAACTCCACATTTAATTAGAAGAATATTTTAATCAGTTTGCAGGATTATTTTTCATTTTTAATCAAGTATTGTTACTCTAGCAAAATATCATTACGCTACTTGAGAACTAGCGTAGTGGTTCTCATTTAGTATGGCGGTCCCAAATTAGAGCGTAGTAGCCCCTTAAAAAAATTGAAATACGCACTAGGGAGAACCCTGGTATGTTCTATCTAACAGCACATGTGGTAGGTTGTTCTATCTGACAGCAGAGCGTGCACTGTTGGCCACCATCATGGCATTCACATCCCAGATCAGCTCTCTCAGCTGGTCCATCAACACCTTCAACTGTTGGTTCTTCTGCTTAACTTTCTGTAAACAAAACAACAACAACAACAAGTCAAGATCTTTCAGTACCACTGATTCAATCGTTCTTATCAGACTGAGCACATATATTCTGTAAATTGGAAATAAAGATACATAATAATGTCAGAGAATACCCAAAAGTAATTTCATTTACGTGCAATTTGAAAAATTTACATGCAAAATAAGACTAGGCAGTGATCGCGATGAGGGTCGCTAGCTTGAATCTGTGAATTTTGATTACATCTAGTGAAGCTACCAGAGAAAGTTACCGGCAAAAACATGGAAGGAAAAAGACAGACGTCCATATGTCGTTCTGTCTAAGAGTAGGGTGTCTAATTCCTGGGAGTATCTTTTACGGCCAGGTATTTTCAACATGCAAGATTGCAAGTTCAGAATATTTTTTCGTGCAAATCTTGAAAATTGTGTGCAAATTGCAAATTAAGTATGTGTATTTCGAACCCTGAAATTGCAACTAAAGATACATAATAATGTCAGTGAATACCCAAAAGTAATTTCAAAGAGGAAGCTGTAAAAGAACAACAATGAAGAATCTATTGTTCGGTACATCATACTCTGTGTACGTTTATGTAAACAATAGTCAAATACTCTTCGATCTCTACACTGCTAGTGATGCTGAAAAAGAGTGATAGATACCACTTAAAAAGTCAGGCTATTCTCAGTTTTTCATCCAGAGTGAATTGTATTTTACTTCACTCTGTGTACACTTTGTTTGTTGAACCTTCCTGAACACTTCAATTTTTTCATAAAGGCAATTTTTGTTTTATTTGCATGCTCCCATCACTTTTGAGGTTTGGAAAAGAATCTGATTATCCATATAATCACATCAACAAGGCCTAATGTACATGATTGTAACTATGTTAGATGAATAATACTGTTATTGTTGTTAAATATGTTCAGACAATATTGTAGTTTCAATAGGTTTCATACAATATTATACATGTATCATATCGATACAGTTTTTAAGACTTTATATCCGTACACAAAATAAAGCGCTTACCAACAAGCTTTCGATCA
>NC_049995.1:1058517-1075574 GCF_000003815.2 Branchiostoma floridae | reverse complement strand
TAAGGTGCACTGGTGCACCCAGCTTAAAAAATTGGGTGCAAAAAAATTTGTTTGGTTGCACATATAATATACATGTTTGTAGTAGAATGTCAGAAAAAACTAGAAAAAAGAAAATGATGTATACTAGACTAAGTATACTTTGATATTTTTACGTACATAAACCTAATAAAATATTTGGGTGCACCCTGTGCACCCACAGAAAAAAGTTGGGTGAACAGCTCCAATTTTAGGTGCAACAGGGTCATGCACCCAGTATTTCGAGCCCTGCCTATGGAATGTCCCTATTAGGCGATTGTGATTTCTACATCCAAGGAGACTTCTTGTTAATTCCTTGAAGTGTAAGTACATGATCCACAAAATACTTACAAATATGTAATAATAATAATAATACAAATACTAGTATGCATACAAATGCATAGAAAAATGTCATATGAAATTTTGGTTCAGGCACTAGATTTTGTGTGACAGGTTGTCAAGCCCTGACTGCATACTGTAAATGCAGAAATGTTTGAAGTGGTTTTATGTTTGCAATGTTCGCAGTGGCCACTTCATCGCGAATCCAAAACCACCACGAACATTTTTCCATGGCAGTAAGAGAGTACAGTGCATAGTGCTACCGTGAACTTAAGTTAAAACCACTGCAAAAAGTCAAACTTAAAAGCAAACTTAAATGTATTAACAGTAATTGTAAGAGGGGCATATTCACGACTTGCACACTTCCCATAATTCACAGTGCCAGGGTTACGGATATCGTGACCTGTGAGGTCATCAGGCGAAACCAACTAACGGCTATAGTGGTGACGTGCTGTCTAGTTTATACTTCTGACCACAAAACTTGTAAAATTCTCAGCTCTAATAATAGTAGTACTATATTTGTCGTACAATTCATTAGTTTATATGCTTTGCCACCGTCTTACTGAAGGTTTTAGCTGGTTTCATCCTTGTTTTGCACCCTGGGTGGTAACATCCATATCCGTAACCCTGGGGCTGTGAATTATGGGAAGTGTGCAAGTAGTGAATGTCTGTCTGACCTCCATTTGTCTGACCAGGTCCTGCAGCTTAGTCTGTCTCTCCTGGTGGATGTTAGGGTTCACTCCATTGGGCAGCTGAAACATCAAACACAACCATGGATGTTAGGGTTCACTCCATTGGGCAGCTGAAACATCAAACACAACCATGGATGTTAGGATTCACTCCATTGGGCAGCTGAAACATCAAACACAACCATGGATGTTAGGGTTCATTCCATTGGGCAGCTGAAACATCAAACACGACCATGGACAACATCTTCCAGAAAATGCAGGATGTTTCCCTCCCAGTCATTTGCCTTTTGACAAGCTAGTTGCACACAATACTACATGTATAAAATTAGGCTCACCAAAAAATTAACATTACTGATAAACATGTTCTGTAAAACTTCAAGGCATACAATGGAATATGTGCAATTGTTCTCTTGACAAACTAATTTCTTTTTGAATGTACATATTTTTTAAAAAATCCAAGAACCTATATATATTAAACCAATAGATTCAAAAAAACTACCTGCCACGTCTTGAGCAGCCCGAAGACTTCCTGAGTCTTGGAGACGATCTCCTGTACCGTCTCCTGTCCGATACGACACAGCGAGGCTGTGTTCACCTCCTTCCCCGCGGTCCCACTGAAGGCCCCCTGGGGGTGGGGGGCAGGATGGCGGTCCTTTGGGTTCATCATTACCTGTTAACACAATCAACAACATTAGCATTTTCTTTTTTAAATCATAATTCACCTTTAGAGGGATATACATGTGATGTAAAATATAAAGTCACTGTTTTTGGTCATTTTTCTACATTATGAGTTGAATCTACCTTATTACTAAAAGTACACTTCACAGCAATATTCACAGCGTATGGATACGACTTTATTGTGCCGTGAAGACGTCTTGAAATATGCGCACTTCCCACCGCCGCTTGAATTGCCCGCCATTTTATCCAACTCTCCGGCGAACCAAAGTGCGCTTAAGAATGCATTCGGTGGTTCGATCGAATCGCTACTGAAGTTTGTTGAAAGTCCCCGCTAAGCTCCAAAGATCTGCGACTGCAACGGTCGATTCGGAAATCTACGGCCGGCTTACTTCCGGTAGGCTACCCGGAAGTAAGAGAAATTGGTCGTGGCTTACTTTGGCGTTGTTAATTAGTGCTAGAAATGTGAAAAAAAATGATGCAGATAAGTTGGAAATAAGTTACAAATGTCAATCTGACTGGAGATTTTAAAGTTCAGAAAATTTGAAATTTTGGCTCCAAAATTTTACGATATATCCCTTTAAGTCTGCACTCGATACTGCACGTAAACTGGTAAACTTAAAACTGGTAACCTTGCGGTATAATTTATGTAAGAAAGGGAGTAGAAGAGTAGAAACAAAAAGAAACAATATCCTGACTCCAGGGATTCGAACCCACGCCGAATCACAACCCCAACAACGCAACAGATTACGCCAAATGGCTCAAGCCGTTTGGCATGGACGGTTGGTGGTGCTTGAATCCCACTGTTACATTTTACTAAATGTTGCATATCTTTCTTTTTACAAACGTCTAACATATGCCGTTCAATAAACAGTGATGCTGACAACGCCTTCGAACCAGATAATTACCTGAGTTGGAAGACCAAGAAATGCAACTGCTAGTTGTGACGGATAATTTTTTTTTCTTTATAATTCATTATATACTACATGTATATAAACGTTAGTAAACAGAAATCTTTGCAACCGTTTTAGGGGAGGGGGGCACTGGCATCTTACGTGCTGTTTACCATCTGTCGTGTGAAATTCAAATCATTAACGTTACACCTAACGTTACGACTTACAGTATGTATAAACAAAAGTGTCAAAGAACTGTATAGAAAAGATAAAAACGAATTTGTACCAAGATTATAGAAGGAAATGTACGTTACCTGACTGTGGACTTCTGCTTACCAAGAGATGAGAAGATTTTGACCTCTGACCCATCAATACTGTAGATGCATTTCAGTTCGCTGGGATTTAATTTCGCGGTAGCGGAAAAAGGACTTTTCGAGGTGATTTCAATTTCACGGTAGCACCATGCACCTTAGTACCATTAAAAATGTTCGCGGTGGTTTTAAATTCGCGGTAAAAAGGGCCACGGTGAAAACCGCGAACATTAATCAATCAAAAATATTTTCGTATTTACAGTATTTCAAACCTCGCGAGAAAGTGCGCGGCGACACGAGAAAGAACATTTTGACCTCTGACCCTTCAATATCTCAAACCTCGCGAGAAAGTGCGCGGCGTCACGAGAGTCCGCCATGTTGGAGGCTGTGTGAGCTGTGGTCCCAGGTTCGAGTCCCGCTGACGCCACAACCGGCGATTTTTACTAACTTCTCGACGTTTTATGTAAGTACAACAACTTTTACATTACATTTCCACATTAATAGAAAGTAGATAGAATATTTTTGCCATTCCTGGTTCTCTCTGTCCGATATAATTTGTTTTCCTTGGTCGGTGCGTGCCGCAAATATATACGTTAACGTTTATATCACAAGTAACGTTAGATGAAGGAGGTTAAAACGTCCTTGGTTAAATGTGTTGTTACCAGATGATATATGGTAAAGATAGGCAAAACTACCGAAGTCACGGGTTCCTCTCTCAGCACTCGGTGTCTAGTGCGGAAGGGGCCTTCCGCACTAGAAGTCTAGTGCCGAAGTTACGTCCGCACTAGGTGTCCAGTGGTGAGTCGACTTCAGCACTGAAAACCCCGATTCACCACTAGAAACCGAGTGCTGAGACTACCTTCCGCACTAGAAAACGAGTGACGACAAATATTCCGCACTAGAAAACGAGTGACGACAAACATTCCGCTCTAGAAAACGAGTGACGACAAATATTCCGCACAGGAAAACCAGTGACAACAAATATTCCGCACTTGAAACTGAGTGCTGACAGCCAGCCTCCGTTACGTTATGTACAGTTCCGGGCAGTTAAAGGTGGTACACATATATAAAAGAAGTGTAACAAAACGTTCACCTTGAGCCTGAGAAAGCTGCGTATGGGAGGAAATATCCGTGTCGGGTTTTCAAAGAATAGTACATATCAATTATCTTTCTCATTTAGACATTAATTTCTTTCGTGACCAAAGTAGAACTACATCTAAACTGTCTGTATCCACCACGCAATGATGCATGCGAACGATTGATTGAAAGTAGTCTGCAACTCAAACACGACAAAGGGAGCTGTAACGTTAATGTATTGTATTAGCATTTTATCTTCGTGAAATTTAGAAAAAGGGAACGAAGCTGACACACTGTTGACATGAGGTCATCATATACATAACACTATATACATGTAGGATGTAGCGTATGATACACACATGCTGTTTGAGTTCCGACAGAGACAAGACTAAGCCAAAATTGATTTAAAATACTGAGTTTACAAGTGACCGTCCGAAGGTGAGTAGGCGCTGCTGCATGTCAACTATGTTTTTGAGTAACGATTTGGACGCGAGCACTGGAAACCCAGTGCTGACGGTCTTAAAATGATAGTAGCACTCGGCTTCTAGTGCCGAAGTGGTCTTAGCACTCGGCCTCTAGTGCCGAAAAGTCACCGAGCACTAGAAATCCCAGTGCGGAACCCGTGACTTAGGTAGATCGGCACTGGGTTATCCAGTGCTCAATGACCTCCGCACTGGGTAACCAGTGCTGAACGACCTTTGAACCACCCTTCCGCACTAGAAACCGAGTGCTGAGCGGAGTTCGGCACTAGAAACCGAGTGCTGGGCGGAGTTCGGCACTAGAAACCGAGTGCCGGGCGGAGTTCGGCACTGGAAAACGAGTGCCGAGACAAGGTGTAGCTCTGGAATTCCAGTGCTGACGGGTCTTCAGCACTCGAACAAAGCCGTTCCGCACTGGAGTTCCTGTGCGGAAGAAACTTCCGCACTGGGACCCGAGTGCCGACGCCATTTTCTCCACGTATTCCGCACTGGGCGGCCAGTGCGGAACCCGTGACTTCGGTATACTTGCTAAAGATAGAATGTTTAAACTCGTATGAATTTATGAATCTGTTTTCTTCCAACATATGAAATACATCATATAAGATCACTCCCGAACTTTTGCAGAGCTTTCCAGACGAAATTTACTTGCTTCTTTGCGCTTGCGTACTCTGTCACTGGTGTTCGCAAATCATGAAGATTAGTGTTTGGGGGTTCGATTCCGAGATGAAAGTCATATTGCACGGATCCGTCAAAAAAGCGAGCCAAACAGTTTTACCCACACAGTACTTTACAGGGTAGGTTTAGCTCAGTTGTCCCTAGAGTTCAGGGACCACATACTGAAGTCCATTGCTAGTACATTCATCAAATACAAGTTCTGGCATTCCTTTTGACCTTTAAACTTAGTAATAGTAGTCCTTGGCCACTTAACGTTAGATTAATTCTTGCTGTAGAATTCATTTGTCTTAACTGTCTTTCCAGTGTAAAATCCGTATAGTGCAGTGTTCATGCCAGGGCTCTAGCCAGCTCGACATTTTTTCCGTCAGCCAATTCCCATTGTCGCGAAAACACTATTCCAGGAGTTAGAGAGACCAAGGACGTTATATGAGGGAGAGACTGAACTGAGACCTTAAAAAACGAGTTTTAATGAGATTATCGTATGCGAAAGGGCACCGACACACATTGTCAACAATCATAACAATAGCAAAACAAACAGTGTGTGGCTTTTACGGCCGTGGACGGCATCCTCAAGCCGCCTGTAGCTTCCACCAAGGAGCTTTTATCAGATTTTTGTCCGTCAAAGTTGATGGATTGGTTTTAAAATTTTTTCCGTCACACGCAGCAAATTTCCGTCGATTGACGAAAAAACGGATGCTGGCTAGAGCCCTGGTTCATGCCACTGTTCTGGTTCAGGCTGGGGCTCAGACACATCTGGAAAAGAATCGCACCATTCTGTCAGATAGGGATGGAAAGCTAGAGGCCCCCAGTGTATGGTGGGGCACCGAAACATCTGCATGGAAAATTAGAACACTTACCGAGAAGAGGTGATCTGGGCATGGTTGGCTACAAATATGCAAGCAATAGCGAAGCTGCATAATTGCCCAATTTAGCTGATGAAAAATCATCTTGCTTCAACCTTATGCACGATCTAGACATGGTTTTTCCCGATATCGGCGAGCCGAAAACCTCTCGCCTACAGCTTTTTTTCAGCGTCTAGATGGAACTGCAATATCACCATAAAGATATCGGCAGAATTTCTCCCGAAAGGTCGGGAGCATTCGCCCGATAGCTTAGCAGGGGTCCCCGATAGCTTGGCAGGGGTCCCCAACAGCTTCCGCGCACTTGCAGATATGTCCCGACTTCAGGAGGGCTCATTAGCATATAACGCGGGCTCATTAGGCTATATAGCTGTTTATGACTGCAAGCGCCACGGGTGTCCCGCGGCCAACGTTCCAGATCCCTCCCGACATCTCCACAGGTATCGGCAAAACCTGTGTATAGATTGGGCCTTAGTCTTAGGAGTAACTTAGGTAGGTTGCCAGCTATAGTGTTCTTCCCAAGTTTTAGCAGTCCCAGTATAAGGAGGCAAAGGACGATACCAACAGAAAGATGTAAAATACTGTATGCCACAACAACGCAAGTAACACCCTTCATATGCTTGAAGATTAGAGACAACGAAAATACTTATTTCTGAAAAAAATTTCGTTTTCTGTTTCAGACCAAAGCATTTTAGCTAGATGGCAGACAAATCAGCAGCTGCAACTTCCTGGATCACCAGAAGTGACATCCCCCGAAGATGTCACTAACCAGGATATGACATCATATGTGGGACTGTGGTGAAGTGATGCAATCCTCAGTAAGGGCTGGTCACCAGGGACGCATCCAAGGGCAACCCAGGGGGAGGGGGCAGCCTGTGATCCCCACGGGCAGGGGATCATCACTCTTGCATGGGGAAGACCTTGAACAATTTTCTAAAGTTTCTCCGAAGATACCATTTGGAAGGGGCTCAGGTCAAAGGGGCAGGGTCAAAATTCTAGTGGGGTCTATGAGGTCAAGAACAGGTCGACTGAGGACACCAACAAAGAAGTACAGCAGTGAAAGTGATGAGAATAAAGGCAGGTCTGAAGTAGAAAGTTTATCAACACCAGACACAAGGCAGCAAAAATCCACAGCAACTGAAACAGACGAGAAGCTCAATTTGGATGGAGAGATAGAAGGAAAGACGGAAAAAACAGACAATGTGGTTGGAAGTTCTGGAGCTACCCCTGTGAGAAAGAGGAGAGGTAGACCACCTGGGAAGAAAAACAAGAAGACTTTGGAGAGAGAGGAGGAAAAAAGGAAGAAAAGAAGTAGAGTCTCCTCTGATAATAGTGATGCAGAAATGCCTCATGAAGAAGGGAGCAGAGAAGAAGGAGGGATAGAGAAAATGACAGGAGGAGAAGAGAAAATCTCCAGGAAACGCCCGAGACTCAGAACAGGGTCATCAAGTAAGTCTGTTTGAACCTTTTGTTTTCATCCCCGAGAAGCTCAGATTGGCGTGCAGGTCACTTTTCATTGCAGCAAGAGAGAAGGTACATGTATTAAAGCCTACTAGTACTACCCACTACCTAGTACTACTACAGTCAAAGCCGTTTTATTGCACTCCCCATTTGTCAGCACATTGTGTGCAATTATCCGGATGGTGCAACAAAGCAAAGTTATTCAGCTGGACCGATCACTACTAGTGCAATTAACAGAAGTGTGCAGTTATCCGTTGTGCAATTGGCTTCTACTGTACTGTAAGTGGCTTCTAGTAGGCAAAAGACTGGTTCCTTGCTAGTCTCTGTGAAATTCCTCAATATTACATAGTCTCAAGCCATTGCTATATATGGCTGTATTCAGATTGAAGATAGACCAATGTGAAGAGGGTGGGTAAGAAAGAAAAAATAAGGGTCAGAGAAAATATGACAAAGATACATTTTTAGAAAAGCAGTTGATTTTGTTTTATGACCATGAAATCCTTTCACTTTTGTATTTTGAAGCACAATACATTTCATTTCAAAGTTTCTATATTTTGGAAGATTTATGCATCATACAAAATTATTAATTTTCTGTATAGGATCAGGTTACTGTTTTTTGGTAAATTTGGTAAAACTAAGTACACATTTTTTGTGGTGGCCGCTTTGACTCGAACTCAAAACCACCACAAACATTTTTCCACTACAGTTGGTGACTACTACTAGTACAGTACTGTAAATGCATTTAAGTTTGCGTTGATTTACTTTTGCGGTAGTGGAAAAATGGAGTGTTCCCGGTAGCGCCATTGACTGCAGTCTCATACTATAAATAATGGAAACATGTTCGCGGTGGTTTAAAGTTCGCGGTGAATTGGTCACACGCGAACATAAAACCACCACAAACATCTCCTCATTTACAGTATGGTACAGCCTGCTACCATATGAATCCAAAATCACTAGTTGCAAACATTCCCGGCTTCCAAAAAATTAAATCCCCTCAAGCTTATATGCATTTACAAGCTGTAATTCCTGATTTTTTCAATGTACTTTTACTAGTATGTTCACAATTTTCACGATGACAACTGTAACATGAACTTATTATCATTACCGATAACAAATAATTCGTCTTAGTGACAATAACAAATAATTTGTTCACTGTGAACATTTAGTTCCAAGAACAAGTTAAATCTCAGACTCAAGACTGTGAAAGTTTGGTACTGAGAAGACAAAGTGAATTACAGTATAACTTTAAGTTTGTCTTTTTCATTTTGGATGAAGGCGTGACACCTAGACCTACCAGGCAATGTCGGAGGAGAGTTCGGGAACCATCGCCTGATGATGATGATGAGTCAGATAAAGAAATGGAGAAGGAAGCTATGGGGAAGGTTGGAGAAGATGAAAAAGAAGCAGCTGTTATGGTATGTGGTAAATAAGATAAGCATAATTCATATTTACTAACAGTTATTGGTAAATATATACAAAATGTTTATGTGTGCACAAATTCTTACTAGGTTTGGGAATATAAGTTCCATTCCTGTATTAGGACATACTGTAAATGCATTTAAGTTCGCGGAGATTTAATTTCGCGGTAGCGGGAAAATGGACTTTTCGCGGTGGTTTTAATTTCGCGGTAGCACCATACACTGTAGTCTTTTACTGTTATGGAAAAATGATTGCAATGGTTTTAAATTTCGGTGAAGCGGCCGCCGCGAAAACCGCGAACATTAGTCCACCACGAAAGTTTCTGCATTTACAGTATCCCAATGCTGCCAGAAAATCATCTTTCTCACGGCCGTCAAATTTGTTGTCAATATTTTGTACTGTTATGGTCACATGATGGTGAGTGCATGCATTAATCTACTAGTGCTACTGTTATTATTGAGGTCGGTAAAAAACTGCTCACCTTAGCTTGTTCGTAAACGACAGGAACATGATAATGATCAAAATAGATTGTCATGTAACTCTAATGTGTAAATGTTTTATACCTTTTTGAGTGTTCCTAACTCAGTATGTTGACACTCACAGAACACATGGAGACAAGAAGTTGAAGAGAAGGGTCAGTGTGTCTGTTCAAAGTGCATGAGTGTTCCTAACTCAGTATGTTGACACTCACAGAACACATGGAGACAAGAAGTTGAAGGGAAGGGTCAGTGTGTCTGTTCAAAGTGCGGCTGTCACAGGAAAAATGTCACATCTATGTGGAGGCACTACAACAGCTGCAAAGGCAAGGTACAGGTACGTACTACATGTACTGGTAGTACTTAGTATTAGGTTCATGGGGGGGGGGGGGGGGGGTCCACAAGGATTGATCCTTGGTCCACTCAAGGATTCATTCTGGTCCACTCCTCAATCCACATCAATCTGCTAGCTGCAGTTTCTGTACAGACACCTGACACCAGGTGTAACCAGTGTGTTGTTATTCCTTTTCACCCATAAGACCACATGACTGTTTTTTCCTTTTTGATTATATCCATTAGTGCATATAGCTTACGGGCATGGACATCCAATAAAGATTATTGTTAGTTTGTTCGGTCAATGTAACGCACGTTCGCATCTGTATCTGTATGTTCCCGTTGTCGCATTCATATGTAGTTTGGTATGTTGCCTGCACCTGTCCTGGAAGCACGCAGGGTTCTAGCTAGTGCTTTTTAGCGTAGTGGGCCAGTACGCTAAAATTTGTGACCCCCTACGCTAAAACAAGGGCCACTACGCTAATTTTTAACTAGTGACTAAGTGTAGTGGTGCTTTGCTGTCATTTGCTTGTTCAACAATGACTAATAAATGTCTGAACAATGAAAAATGATGATATGCCACTAAAAACTGACCCCAAAGTCCTAACTTTTAACTCTACATCTTCAAATCTCACTGTGGAAGGACCAAGACCCCCCCTTCCACACCATTATCCTGATTAGTCGCTTTGCTACCATGCCATTCCCACCACGCTAAAATAAAATCCTGGCTAGAACCCTGAGCAGTGTGGTCCCTAGTATGATATCTTTCTTTCTTAAACTTCCTTGTTCCTTTTCTGTACAGACAGCCCAGCAGCTGCAGTGTAGCCAGTGTGATGCCAGGTTCACCACTACAGGTGCACTGAAGTATCATCTCATCAGTGTCCACTCTACCTCACCTGTTCAGGAAGAACCACTTAATGTAAGTCAAGTGCATATATTTATACAACCAATCTACACCATAGACTACTGGAAATCTTGTAAGAAAAGTGCCTATATGTATATGTCAGGGTAGAGACTGAGATCTGGTAGAATGGGTGATTCTACCAGTAGAGATCCTGATCATAGTTTTATTAGAGATCCCTACCCTGATCGGAGTTTTTGTTGACAGAGACTCTGATCACGATGTCTACCGGTAGAATCGTGTATTATGCTAGTAGATGTCGCGATCAGAGTCTCTACAGGTACAATATTCGCAGAAATGTATATATATATATATATATATGTATATGTTTATATAGCTACATTTTTGTAATTGCAGTTTGTAACTGCCATAAACAGGAAATGTGTGTTTGGAGACTGTTGAAAGTTCTCTCATAATGTAGGATTTATGTTGTCCTCAACATAGAATGAATGACCATGGTATATTTCCTTTGGGTTCATTACGTTAACCTATACACCTTTCTCACGCGGTGGCCATGAAAGATCTAAAACGAGTTTAATGAGTTAAACAAAGACTGTCCATCATAATTAGCAGTTCAACCAATGATAGCATGGAAATTATAAAGTTGACCAATAAGAGAATGGCTGCATATCCGTCAAATATTTGCATTATTATGTTTTTATTTTGCATATGGGATCAGTACGCGAGTCTAAATTGCTACATATATATTTTGCTGCATAACACTAGTTATAATATTTATTATTTGATCTTGTATTGTGAAAATTTGTGTGGTTTGGGGAAAAACGAAATGGGAGCTGATTTTAGAAATAAGTTTTGTTTGTTTGCCTCACTGACATCGTCTTCAATCTATCATGGCCGCCACGTGAGAAAGGTGTATATAAGACCTACAGTTTGACATTATCCACAAGGCCATGTTGCTTTGATTATACGGATGACACCCCTGGGAACTTCTATTTTGATGTGAGCATGCAAGTAAAAAACAGTTTAGGACCAAAAAAAGTTGCCTTCATTATGAAATATAATAGGTTGGGAAGGCTGAACAAATGACCCAACACAGAATATTGAATACTGAACAATAGACTCTTCATTTTTGTTCTCTCACATTGTCTTTTTTAAACCTCAAAATTGAACTTGGCATTGATGACAATAGTACATTTTCCAATTTTATTTTTCAAAGATCTATAGCATATATTTGCTTATTTTGCTTCAGATTTGTACAATTTGCAGCATGGTTGCAAAACTTTTTTTGGAAACACTTAGAAAAAAAGTGAAATTGATGAGCACATAGATGTCATCCATATAATCAAATCAACACCATTTTAGGTAAATTCATGCAGAAACTTGCATGTACATTGTTGTATAACAGCATAAGCACTGTCTTAAGTAAAAACAGTAAGTCTCCTGTTGTTTACAGGAAAGAGCCAGACTGAGGTTCATCTTGAAGAAACTGGGAAAACTGCAGTGCAAGAACGAGGTATGTTGGAAGGCTGTACAAGAAGAATGAGGTAAAAATAATAATTTAGCAACTACAAAGACTGAAGTATGTGAAGAATCTAGAAAACTGATTGGCTTGAAACTTAAACTAATTTATCTATGGTCTGAAGAAGGGAGGCCTAGGGGCGAGGAGGATGCTGTCAAACTCCTCAAACAACCTCTACAAGACAACAAAAATTCAATGTAGGTTCAAATGTCTAGCTAAGTCACTCGTTCAACAGTTTCATCAGGTATGGAATGGGAGAGTTTTTGTGTTGATTGGTACAGCATAGTGCAGCATTCAGTTTCTGTTTGTTTTGAGTGTTCCGGCCGGAGCCAGTCCCTGAAGGATGATGTCAACAGTGACTTTGCAAAGTTCAGGCACAGATGTTCTCTCCTGTCTGCCAGCGATGTTAGTCCGACGTTTTGAAGGGCGTGTGGATAATCAGAGTAGGTGGTAGGGCTGGGTAAAAAAACTGGTACAAAACTGTTTTTTCTCATTGGACCGGTCCAGAAAAACCGGACCTCAAAAAATTCGGTGGACCGGATGTTGGACCGATTGAAAAATATCATCAGGCATTCGCACGTTTTCGGGCTTACCGGTCTAGGCAAATAACAAGAGCGAAGCAGGGTAGACTCTAAAGTCATTTTTACCACGTTTTAAAGTCAATAGTACAGAGGCAGTTAGCCTTGTAGGATTTTTAAAACGCCAGTGGGAGTCGAATACTACACAAAACAGATTTCTTTGTAGCAAAATGGACCATTGTTTTCAGTATCGTCCATTCACATAATGAACGTCTGGACCTGAACTGGACCTGGACCTGAATTTTCTATACCGGTACCCACCCCTAGTAGGTGGTACCAAGTATGATTCGGCATGCGCGTTTTTGGACAAGTTCGAGTTTCTGTACTTGCTCCTTGGTAAGGCTGGTGCTGTGTATTCTAAGATCTCCACTGCTAAGTAGGATATTCACTCAGTAACAAACCAGCAATCTCCAACCCCAG
Source organism: Branchiostoma floridae (assembly GCF_000003815.2). Lineage (NCBI taxonomy): Eukaryota > Metazoa > Chordata > Leptocardii > Amphioxiformes > Branchiostomatidae > Branchiostoma > Branchiostoma floridae. The sequence continues at coordinate 1,062,493 of NC_049995.1, read as the reverse complement.
CAAGAACAAAAGGACTGCAGAAGTCTTTTAGATACACCAGTCTACCTGAGACATTACAAGCCGACTGTACAATCAGGTACAAGATAAATGGGAAACTGTCATGTTAGGGATGTAGGTTATATGTAATGTGTTGATTTTGTATTTTATTGTAAAAATCAACATCAGTCAGGTCACCTTTTTTTCAAATCTATGTCTATGCAATGTTGATACATGCATGTGATTATAGAATTGAATGGCTAAAGCTATGGCAATAGGAAAACTCACTGAGGTTTGAGATCTTTTATTTCTTGTTTCTCCAGGGTTGTTCGTCTAGCTATACGACCGTATATGGGTATGAGTACCACGTAAGGCGCTGTGGAAAGTCTGAAAACGAGCGTGAAGTTTTCCCGTGTGACCAGTGCGAGAAAACGTACCAGAGTGCCCTTGGGCTCCGATTGCACCAGCGTACCATCCACGCCCCGACCCCAGAACCTGACACCGTGGTCGGGGGAATGGACAGTCCCGCGGGGGAGTCTGGAGAAGGTGGGGTGACGCCTGGGAAATCTAAACGGCGAGCGGCTGCCAGGTTGGATTTTACTGTTACATCATCTTATACAGGGCTCGAAATACCACCTGCATATACAGGTTAGTGCAGGTAAAATTGGAGCTGTGCAGGTATTTCTGATGTCTACCTGCATCTAACCTACACTGTAACATGTACTGGGTTTTATACATAATGAACTTTAATGTACAAAGTATGGATTGTTATTAGCTGCATCGACTGTTACCACCTATAAAGTATGATTTCAAAGGAAAAATAGCAATGGTTTGTGAACAATTTTAGTATGATCCATACTTCTTAAATTCAGAGTGGTGCAGGTAAAATTTGTCTGGTGCAGATAATTTTCAATGTTACTTGCACCAGTGGTATGCAGAAATAAGTATTTCGAGCCCTGTTATATCTGTTGATCTTTGACCTGGGCTGGCAGGGACTGGTAGAGTAATGGGTACAGATTAGGGGTGGGTACTGGTTCTACGTAAAGGGACAAAAATGTTTTTTCTTGCCGAAAAAAAATGACCTGAAATCATCAGTGGACAGGCTTTTTGTATCAATTAGAAAATGAACAGATTATTGGCAGGCCTCCACACGTTTTGGGGCTTACCGGTCCTAGAAATAACAAAGTTTAACGTGAAATATACTTATTTACAGTTTATAGTCATGTCTACCAAGTTTCTACAGTCAAACTTGGTCTAAGTTAATAAAGGCAGATAACATTGTTTACATGAAGATAGGATTTTAAAATGCCGGTGTCGGATACTTCACCAAACAGATTCCTTTGTAGCAAAATGGACCATTGTTTTGAGTATTGCCCATTCAAGTTTTCACAGGTAATTATATGTTAGGTCCAGGTTCAGATTAGGACCTGAACTGGACCTGTACACCAATTTTCCATACCAGTACCTACCCGTAGCAGGGATGTGTAATTAAATGCAACATAAGGCACCTGTACAGAGGTTTAGGTACAGGTCTGGACCTCTATCTGTATCAGAACTATTTGGCAAATAAAAGTACTAGTAACCAGACGGTGTGATCTTCATGACAGAATCATACAATACCACTGAGAAAATGTTTGCATGAAGACTCTTCCTCGTCTTTTTCTTTCATTGAAGTATCTAATTCCAGTTCAAAAAAGAACAAGAAACAGGGACTGTCATGCCTTCAAATACCAGAGTTACCAACCTAGAATTGATGTGTTCAAAAATCCGTACTTTCCCAGAACTATCGTAGAGTGGAATTTGTTATCACCAAGTACAGTAGGGGCATCTTCTCTGGGTAGTTTTGAAGAACGCTTGCAGATGTGCAAAAGCTAGATGTGACGGGTCGTTCGGTATAATACAGCCAGCTGCTGCCGCACCGCGCGCCTGCGAAGCTGGTGTGTTACGCCGAACGGCGGTTATACCGGCTATATAGATACAGATACAAATTGTTGTTCCTTCTTTGTCCAATGATCTCTACTCTAGAGCCCTTCTCCATCTCCAGGAGATTGTGGATGGGGAAGAAAGGGTAACAAAGTCTTGGGAGCGACAGAAGGAGAGAAGTCTGAAGCCCCTGTACTCAACTCCTGAACTGAACATCACGCCTCAGCAGATTCAAAAATGGACCAGAGATATCAAGGTACCTACGTCGATGTAGGTTAGACATCCAGGTAATAAGATATACCAAAAAGTAGTTACTCAAGCAACTGGAAATGGTCAGACGTTTCGGATAGAATCCACTATCCTTCGTCAGTGACACTGAAGTGATCTGGAAGAAACAGGAGCTCATTGACTCATTTGCATTAACTGTGTCTTAGCCTTGCTATCCTTCGAAATCCAAATTGTCTTCAGCTTGATTTTGCCTTACCTTTGTTTTCTTTGGAATCCAACTTGTCTTCTATCTGAATTGTCTAACAACATTTCCTATTGGATATCTGAAATTGTCTTCATTCATAGCAAGAGTATAGAAGACCTGTTTCTTCCAGATCACTTCAGTGTCACTGACGAAGGATAGTGGATTCTACTATCCAAAATGTTTCGAAAACCATATCCAGTTGCTTGAGTAACTACTTTTTGGTGTATCAAGGTACCTGTTGTTGGGCGATCACATGATGTGGAACCAGTCAGTATGTTAGATGTGGTCACATGACAAAGAACCAATGAGTGGAATAGGGACACCCAGGTAGCTATTGTGGCAGGATCGTATGACAAAGAACCAATCAGTGGAGCAGAGGCATCCAGGTACCTGTTGGGGTGTCATCACATGACAGAGAACCAATTATTGGTTGAAGGTCTGAGTCTAAGGTTACCGTGTTAGGACCCCACCCAAAAAATATGTTCAGCATGGCCCCCCAAAAGTCAAGCTGTGTATTTTTTCTCGAATAGCAATTTCATTTAACTCAGCAAAATTTGCCCGTCAGCAAAATTCACCCCTAAAAATGCAGGAAATTACATTTCAGAGGGTGAAGTTTTCAAAATATCCCCAGACCTCCCTTGCAGTGCCTTGTGCCTTCGGCGCTGGACATGTTGGGGGCCATCGTCCTCATAAGCTTACACTGAATCCCTTTGTTTGTTTTCAACAGAAAGAACATTAAAGTTAACTAAGTCTGATGGCATTATTTGCCCCCTCCTTAAGGAATTAAGGTACATTTAAGCCACATTTATGGCATTTTCAATAATTCCATCTTTTGTATTCCAGGATGTGGGCAGTGTGGACTGCCCGTATGAAGACTGCCCTAAAACCTACACCAGTCTGATCGGGCTGAAGGCGCACCTTACCCAGTGTGACAAGGTAAATAAGAAAAAAAGCTGGCCATGCAAATATTACATTATAAATGGTGAATGTAAATCGGTGGCAGGATGCTACATTTTTGAGCAGCGGCTTTGAATTGATTCGTTCAACGGATGGTTTGGTTTGGATGGATCGTCTAATGTAGCTCCTTTAAAGCCCTTTTAAATGCAAATTACGCTACCGAGTCAGCGAGACCGAGTGGTCTAAGGTGCTGCATTTAGATCGCAGTCTTGTTTTACAGGCGTGGATTCGAATCCCACTTACAATGAAGCTTTTTTTTTCTTTGTTCAGCAAATCCCCTTGTAATGTCATTTGATAGAAAATAGACCACTTCAAGATACATTGATGTAGGTTAGACATCCAGGTAATAAGATACACCAAAAAGTTAACTCAAGCAACATATGGTTTTGGAAACGGTCAGACGTTTGGGATAGAATCCACTATCCTTCGTCAGTGACACTGAAGTGATCTGGAAGAAACTGAAGACAGCTTGTTTTTGCCTTACCTTTGTTTTCTTTGGAATCCAAATTGTCCCCTGTCTGAATTGTCTAGCAACGTTTCCTATTGTACATCTGAAATTGTCTTCGAGTATAACAGACTTGTTTCTTCCAGATTCAGTGTTCCTGACGAAGGATAGTGGATTCTATCCGAAAGGTCTGACCGTTTCCA
>NC_049995.1:1055745-1057608 GCF_000003815.2 Branchiostoma floridae | reverse complement strand
TTCAGTGTCACTGACGAAGGATAGTGGATTCTATCCGAAAGGTCTGACCGTTTCCAAAACCATACCCAGTTGCTTGAGTAACTACTTTTTGGTGTACTGACCACTTCAAGACTTGGAGCATTGTAAAGCTGGTTTGGCACTTGTCCAATTTTGTAGACATACAGGAAGTGTTAACTCCAGGGTCTCCACTCACACATCTTAGCGTAATGATGTGAAGAAAAAGATGTGTTTTTTTTTCAGAGACCGGAAGGAGTTGGCGGCATGTTTAAGTGCCTGCAGTGTCCGCGTGAGTTCCGTACCCAATCAGGAGTGGAGTATCACCTGAGGAGGGAACACAAGGACTCCATCGTGGGGCTGAATGACAGTGGTTCTGAGGATGAGTACGCAGTGCCGGATCAAGCTGACTCCACCAGTGATGACTCCCTCAGTGATGGGAGTGAAGGTGAGTGTACTGTGTTTTTTTAGTGATGAATTATTGGGTGGACATGGGGTTGGTACCTGTTTGGTGTACCGGTGTGACAGCGATTTCGCCCCCCGTGATCTCGCCCCCCCGGAGGGGCAAGATCACTAGCGTTTTTGCCCCCCTTTAGCGTTTTCGCCCCCACCCCCCATACCCGCCAGTGTTTTCGTCCCCCTTAAGAACATTGCTTCTCGGAGGGTTCTCAAGAGCAACTGGTTACTACGTATTAGGCTCGCTACCTGGTACTATACTGCACCTGGGGAGTAACGTATATGGTGTGTTACCTGGCACCTATATGGCACCTTTTTACCTCAAGATGTTATACCTCGAAAGTCGATAATATATGGTTCGGTGCAAACAAGCCATTGAAATGAAAAAGACACTTTTTTTGCAGTTGAGGTGGCAAAAAAGGCAGCGCTATCGTGAACGTATAAATCAACACCATCTACGGCATGGAATAAGTCAGCTATATGTTTTCAATTTGTCACAGTATTTTCTATCTTGTATAGGAAACATTTCCAAAGCACTAAAAAAACACAAGTGATTCATAGTTTCGAAGTTATTATAAACACTATCTACGCGCAAGTCCATATACCTGTTGCGAAATGCTACAAAAACACTGGTAAAGTACCAGTCTTAAGAAACACGGTTAAAACACCAGTTTATAAATACTAAAAAAACAGTCATATTGGAGGTGAAGATACCCATAGGGATACCTAATGAATACCTTATCTACATAACTAATAAAGACATTTCATACTTTTTTTGTGGTCAATTCATGGTAGAGGCTTCATATTAGAGATATATAGGTTGCTTGAGGACAGGTCAACATCTTATGTCGAGACTCAAGTATATGCAATAATTGGAATACAAGGGACCCAACCCTCCTTGTCCGAAACAACTTCAACTGTCTTATCAACATGTAATTACGTTAATATTGATAATATGGATGGAGATATGTATCAAACTCGTGTACTTATATCATTCTGAAACTGCATTTTGTGATTTATACCAATCAACTTCTAAAATGTCATGTAAACCTGCTTTTGGGGGGGGGGGGCAAAATCGCTAAAGGGGGGCGAGATAGGGGGGCGAGATCACTAGCCGGGGAGGGCGAGATCGCTAGCGATTTCGCCCCCGGGGGGGGGGGCGAAATTACGGGGGGGCGAAATCCCTGTCACACCGGTACAAAACCGTCTTTTTCTTGTCAAACCGGTCCGGACAAACTGGACCCCAAAAAAATCAGTGGACCGATTGGAAAATTAACAAATTATACCAGCAGGCGTTATGTATCTATATAGCCGGTATAACAGCCCTTCGGGGCAACACACCAGCTTCGCAGGCACACGGCGAGGTAGCAGCTGGTTATATTACACCGAAGAACCCGTCACACCTAACTTTTG